>NC_053161.1:39890567-40160567 GCF_016835505.1 Polypterus senegalus
ATACCAATACTTCAAAAATTTTTTTTATCACATTCCAATTGCTAGTTAAGTTCCTGCCACTTAAAGAATAATTTATAGAAGTCTTAAGAGTCCACTGTTTAACCTCTTCTGAATGACAATCAATTTCACAATCTCACACTTTTATTTTCTGCTTCTGATAATTTATGAATTGCCAGGAAATTAAGCTTCTGGGATATCTTAACATTCATCCTTCAAAATTGGAAGAATCATCTCTTTAACCGCTTCAGCCTGGACACAACTGAAGGCTTTGGGTTTCTGTACCAAGTGCCATTTAAACTGAGCACCACCATTACATTGCTAGAGGAGGATCTAAGTAAGGATCTCTGTTATGATGAGTTCCTCAACGTTTCCAAGTATATTACATTTACTTGTGCTAAAGTTGCTAGTACCCTCCTGTTCCTCAATTTATCAACGTAAGTAGTAAATACAATCTGTAATAAAGGACACCCTGTCTGCTTTCATTTTGTGATATGAAAAGATAACAATTTATATTATGTACATGAAGTGAAGCTTCTAAGCTGGAGTATAATCCATTTTGGTATGTTGGGTCCAAACCCAAATTTGATGAACAAAGTGCATAGGTATCCCCATATGACTCAAACAGATGTTTTGTTTTTTTTTTAACAGCCAAAGATAGGAAAATATATGGCCGCTTTGGCATTACATTACTGTCATGTTCATTTCATTACATCAGTACATTACTTTGAACATACAACAGTGAACTAAAAATAAGTGTTTGCATTTACCTAATACTGTTTACTCGTGTGTGGTAGAGAAAAACAATGTCTTTCTCTTTCTTGTGAGAGCTTTGTCCGGTGTCTTAACATTGATTTTTAGTCTGGAAACTTTCTATAGTATGCACTTTCTAAAATGTTTTATTTACAGTGCATCCGGAAAGTATTCACAGCGCATCACTTTTTCCACCTTTTGTTATGTTACAGCCTTATTCCAAAATGGATTAAATTCATTTTTTTTCCTCATAATTCTACACACAACACCCCATAATGACAACGTGAAAAAAGTTTACTTGAGGTTTTTGCAAATTTATTAAAAATAAAAAAACTGAGAAATCACATGTACATAAGTATTCACAGCCTTTGCTCAATACTTTGTCAATGCACCTTTGGCAGCAATTACAGCCTCAAGTCTTTTTGAATATGATGCCACAAGCTTGGCCATTCCTCTTTGCAGCACCTCTCAAGCTCCATCAGGTTGGATGGGAAGCATCGGTGCACAGCCATTTTAAGATCTCTCCAGAGATGTTCAATTGGATTCAAGTCTGGGCTCTGGCTGGGCCGCTCAAGCACATTCAGAGAGTTGTCCTGAAGCCACTCCTTTGATATCTTGGCTTTGTGCTTAGGGTTGTTGTCCTGCTGAAAGATGAACCATCGCCCCAGTCTGAGGTCAAGAGCGCTCCGGTGCAGGTTTTTATCCAGGATGTGTCTGTATATTGCTGCAGTCATCTTTCCCTTTATCCTGACTAGTCTCCCAGTTCCTGTCACTGAAAAACGTCCTCACAGCATGATGCTGCCACCACCACGCTTCACTGTAGGGATGGTATTGGCCTGGTGATGAGCGGTGCCTGGTTTCCTCCAAATGTGACGCCTGGCATTCACGCCAAAGAGTTCAATCTTTGTCTCATCAGACCAGAGAATTTTGTTTCTCATGGTCTGAGAGTCCTTCAGGTGCCTTATGTGGGCTGCCATGTGCCTTGTACTAAGGAGTGGCTTCCGTCTGGCCACTCTACCATACAGGCCTGATTGGTGGGTTGCTGCAGAGATGGTTGTCCTTCTGGAAGGTTCTCCTCTCTCCACAGAGGACCTCTGGAGCTCTGACAGAGTGACCATCTGGTCACCTCCCTGACTAAGGCCTTTCTCCCTAATCGCTCTGTTTAGATGGCCGGCCAGCTCTAGGAAGAGTACTGGTGGTTTCGAACTTCTTCCACTTACGGATGATGGAGGTCACTGTGCCTTGGGACCTTCAAAGCAGCAGAAATTTTTCTGTAACCTTCCCCAGATTTGTGCCTCGAGACAATACTGTCTCAGAGGTCTGCAGACAATTCCTTTGACTTCATGCTTGGTTTTTGCTCTGACATAACCTGTCAACTGTGGGACCTTATATAGACCGGTGTGTGCCTTTCCAAATCATGTCCAATCAACTGATTTTACCACAGGTGGACTCCAATTAAGCTGCAGAAACATCTCACGGATGATCAGGGGAAACAGGATGCACCTGAGCTCAATTTTGAGCTTCATGGCAAAGGCTGTGAATACTTATGTACATATGATTTCTCAGTTTTTTTTATGTTTAATAAATTTTCAAAAATCTCAAGTAAACTTTTTTCACGTTGTCATTATGGGGTGTTGTGTGTAGAATTCTGAGGAAAAAAATTAATTTAATCCATTTTGGAATAAGGCTTTAACATAACAAAATGTGGAAAAAGTGATGCGCTGTGAATACTTTCCAGATGCACTGTATCTCTTGAGGGAAACAGATATTAATGGAATACTCTGCCTAAAAACTATTTTTTATTCTACTTACCCCATGTAGTTTGTAGTGATGTCCAAGAAAAAATGTAATCTGATGTTTTAATTCAGAACAGAGAGAAACATTTGATTAAATAAACACTGACAACCTGTTCTGAATAATGGCAAGCAATGTGAAAAACATCCATGGGGGAAAAAAGACTCCTCTCTCTGCCTCATTCATTGGTTAAGAGTCCTAGTACAGTGATACCTTGAGATACGAGTGCCCCAACGTACAAGTTTTTTGAGATACGAGCCGTTACTAGGTCGATATTTTTGCCTTGAGTTGCAAGCCAAATTTTGAAATACGAGCTATCAAAGAGCTTGTTGCCGCACATTCTGAGGAACTGACGATGGAGGAGTTGACGGAACTACAGACGCAGCAACATACGGAGGTTCTGCAGGGGATCGGTATCGCGGAGGAGGTTATCTCTTAAAGTGAGATAAAGGAAGTGTTGGCAATGTGGGAAAAACTTTCAAACCTTAAAGAAAAGAAACACCCTGAAAAAGTTACAACTGGGCATGCAGCGGCGCTATTTAATGACACTTGCCTAACACTTGACTTTATTGAAAATGAACACCCTGAAAAAATTGCAACTGGTAGTGCAGCGGTGCTATTTAATGACACTTGCCTAACTCATTTCAGAAACATTCTTTAGGGGAGGGCTAAACAAAGCTCCTTGGATAGGTTTCTATTGAAACGCCTTGAGAATGAAAGTGACGAAAGTGTGGCAAAAAAGAAAAAAACTAGTGAAGAAGAAAATTAAGTTAAGCAAAAGTGAAGTGAAATAAAAAAACATTACAATACGCTAATCGGCTTTGCTAACATCTGTTTATTTCTTTAGATTCTCTTTTATGTATTAGGTTTTATTTTGTTTATATACAATGTTTGTTCATTATAAATACATTTTTCTTATGTTGAAAACATTTAACAAAAATTGGGGTGGTTTTTTGGGGACTGGCACGAAATATCATTTCAATTAATTTCAATGGGGGAAAATTGATTTGAGATACGAGCATTTTGACTTACGAGCTCGGTCACAGAACGAATTAAACTCATATCTCAAGGTATCACTGTATTATATAAAATTACATTGTTGATTCTGATATGAATTATTCTTTTTCCCTTTAGGTTTTCAGTTTTTCTTTGTGCAAACGTGTACAATTACTTGTACCCTCAGTTATGCTTCAAGTGTTTCCTAAAGGGTTCTACAGTAGTAGATATCTTTGGAGGTATGTTAGTTTTAAAAAACTATGCTGTATTTGCTGCGGTGGGCTGGCGCCCTGCCTGGGGTTTGTTTCCTGCCTCACACCCTGTGTTGGCTGGTATTGGCTCCAGCAGACCCCCCGTCACCCCGTAGTTGGGATATTGAGGGTTGGATAATGGATGGGTGGATGTTATATTTGAACAGAGAAATTCAATAAAATCTTCCATCGGTGGCTCTGAGGCTGATGATATGTGCTGGTATATAGAAGGTTGCTGGTTCAAATCCCATTACTTCCAAAGAAGCCCCACTTTGTTGTGCCCCTGAGCAAGACCCTTAACCCGAAAATTGCTCCAGGGACGCTTTACAATGGTCAGTCTTGCATTATGACCCCTAAGGTCATTCAAAAAGACCATTTACCCCCAAGGATTAACAAAGTATATCAATAATCTAAGAATAATAGATTCAGTCACCAGTTGCTTATTGAGCTGAAAGAATTTAATGCTTTAACTTCCAGGGGGCGTACTAGTCCCCAGACACCCAGCACAACACAAAACACACATTTTATTTTATGATGGGAAAACTTTTTCAACTTTTCTTCTTGCACAGCACAGTGTAAAAGCAAAGTAAACAAAGTCCACAGCACTTTCTTTTCTGCCTCCACTCCTCCAGCAAGCTTCATCCTCTTCCTCCCAACTGTGGCTCCCTGAATTAAGGCAGGCAGTTCCTTTTATGTTGCACCTGGGAGTACTCTAGGTGGTTCGTTAGTGAGGTCTGAGAGCACTCCCAGGTGTGGTAAATGCCCAACAAAACAGGGCTCTGCAGCCCCTTTAGGATTTGCTGCAAACCGGGGGGGCAGCCATCTAGCAGTTTGGGGGAGGCAGTTCCCTGTGTACATCTGCTCCCCTGGTCCTACCATTATGACAGCCTCCTGGCCAGGAAAGGGGCCTGCTCCTCTGTCACAATGGTTAAACACTGATATTGAATAATATGCTATAATGTAGTGCCCACATAATAATAATGATGTTAATATTATCAGCCCGATTATTATCTGTATCAGTAAAGTGCAGTTCACAATATTTAGAATAGAAAAAAGGCTATTATAAAGTATTAATTTAATTTTTATTTCATATACTTTATTAATAGAAATATTGTTAACAATAAAAATATGAATCAACAGAAGTAGAAAGAAGAAAAGCAAGTTTATTAATGAATAAGATATCTAGTTTAGTTAATATGATGGAATATACTACTAGTTTGATATTCTTTATACTATTAACACCCTTAGCAGTCCGTATGTTTAAGGATAATTAAGCATTACTATAGAACAATACTAAATTTATCATTAAATATTTTAATTAGGTGGCACAGTGGGTAGCGCTGCTGCCTCACAGTTAGGGGACCCTGGTTCGCTTCCCGGGTCCTCCCTGCGTGGAGTTTGCGTGTTCCCCATGTCTGCGTGGGTTTCTTCCAGGTGCTCCGGTTTCCTCCCACAGTCCAAAGGACATGCAGGTTAGGTACATTGGCGATTCTAAATTGTCCCTAGTGTGTGCTTGGTGTGTGTGTGTGTGTGTGCGCGCCCTGCAGTGGGCTGGCACCCTGCCCGGGGATTGTTTCCTGCCTTGCGCCCTGTGTTGGCTGGGATTGGCTCCAGCAGACCCCCGTGACCCTGTAGTTAGGATATAGTGGGTTGGATAATGGATGGATGGATATTTTAATTACTGTCTGACAAACTAAAGCCAGCTTTCTTTCTAACCTGCTTATGTTAATGTTGTATATATAAAATGTCATTCATTACACACAAAAAATCCTTACACTTTTCTTTTTACCTTGAGAATGTTTAAAACAAATTTTGATATAGCCATGCATATATCTTTTATTCAGGGTTATCTCATCCACTCATGGGTTAGAAACATATTTCTGATCTGCAAAAAGAATAGCTAACTACATAAGGCCATACTGTATATAATGCATTCTTGATGCATGTAGTTGTAGCCGGATGCAATTGTACAATACCAGTCAAGGTGCCACCATACAGCAGCAGTGAAGCATGTTTTCCTTTTCATTAAATTTTAGGAATATAACTATGAAAACCATTGTGAAACATATGCCAGGTAAGAGATTCGGACATTTACTTGATAGATTTTCCTGAATTGTGTTTTTTAGTATTTCCGTGAAGGTCCACTACATGACTTTAATGGGATTTCTATCTTCTATCCCATCCAGAATAGTGAAAATTCTTGGATTCTTCTTGAAAGCTCTGCTTTAAAACCTGGTTAGTGATTTTAATGCTGTGGCTCTTACCACATTCTTCACTTGCCTCCTTAGGGTTTTTGATATGGCATGTTTTTATGGCTTCTGGCTGAGCCACTGTCATGTTCATTTCATGTTCTATACAATCCCTCTCATCCTGGATGGTTTTATTTAATCAAGCCTGCAGCTTGGCCAGAGACACGTATACCATTTCGGTCAAGTCTCTTCTGCTACTTTGGTGGTGTGCTTGTCAAGATATACATCTACTACCTTGATTCCAATCCCTGTAGTGCTATTTTACATGTAGTGTTTGATTGGGTAGATTGAGTAATCCCCTTTCTGGTTTCTACTGTCCTCCTGGTACTTATTCAGAAAATGTTATTTTCTGTGTGCCATTAAATGCTTTTGTAGAAGTATTAATACACAATAGCCAAAAGAAATACAGTAATGTGGTTGGAGGAGAAGTTGTCTTGAACATCCATGCCTAACATCTTGGCAAAGAGGAGGATTTTAGATATAGACATGGCATTAGTTGAGGTTTGTACAGGGCTGTGTGTTCACATAACACGGTATTCTCAAACCTGCTTAAGTTCATTTTAGGGATACGGCTTCTTTCTTAATGAGCTACAACAACAACAACATTTATTTATATAGCACATTTTCATACAAACAGTAGCTCAAAGTGCTTTACATAATAAAGAATAGAAAAATAAAAGACACAATAAGAAAACAAAATAAATCAACAATAATTAATATCGAATAAAAGTAAGGTTCAATGGCCAGGGGGGACAGAAAAAACAAAAACTCCAGACGGCTGGAGAAAAATAAAATCTGTAGGGATTCCAGACCATGAGACCGCCCAGTCCCCTCTGGGCATTCTACCTAACATAAATGAAACAGTCCTCTTTGGATTTAGGGTTCTCACGGAAGGGCTTGATGAAGATGGTCACGTAGACTTCTGCCTTTTAATCCATCCATCATTGTTGGAGCATCATGAAGTTTTGAGTAGGTGGAGGTGGCGCAGGCCACCACCACAAAGAAACCGGAAAAACAAACGGAAAAGAGAGAAGGGGTCAGTACGGATTTTAGAGCCACCATGAATAGTTATTATGAGGAAATTGAACATATAGAGTATCCAATTAATCTTAATCTTGCATGTGCAATGTGATTTACACTAAATAAATTTAGTATTAAGCATTTTTCTATAATGTTGCATATTTGACATAGACTGGAGTGAATTATGTACTTAATAAGAGTTTTTTTCTTTTTACATTGCTGATTGTGTAAAGGTATAGGTTAATTAAGTACTCCTGGCATTGCAGTTTTCTGTTGCATCCAGAAGATACGCATGTTAACTTGATTGGTGAATTCCAATTTTCCCAGAATGTGCATGTGTTCATCTTGCGGTGAATTAACACCCAGTGCTAGTTGTTCATGCAGTTTACATACTGCTGTTTGATAGGCTCCATGTCCTTAACATCAATGTAATGAAATTAACAGGTTTAGTAAATTGGAGGATGAATATGATGGTTTTTGGAATAGTAGACATGCTTGCATCTGATTGAAGCCCTCAGATGACTGAAACTGAATTTATCTGCTTTGATATTAAAATGAATAAGTTATTATCTAGGTTTTATTAGTCATACATTTAATCAAAAATCGAGAGTTAAGAGTTTGTTTTTTTTTTTTGACTGAACTTCTGTTTCTTTCTATAATATTGTTTGTTTCTACAATAAAGTAAAGTATGCAGTATATGTAGCTGTACATAGAGGGCAGCATTGTAATGTGTAATCATGCAAGCCTTCAAGTTCAGCCAAGCAGGGTACTGTCTGAAACATTTAATTTTTTAATGTATTTAAAAGTAATCAGCAAATTATCAATATGTACAGTTTGTTACACACCTTAAAGTGGCATAAGATAGTTTTAAATATAGTATCCATTATTTCCATGAATTTCTGTGTATAATTAAATTAGTAGAAATGGAGACATAATTAGCTGTTTTGAGAATAAATGTTCAACTAGGTGCTGCTAGCAACCAAAAAAATGTATATGTGGTGTTTTCAGTTTAGAGAGAGAGAGTTTTGGGAACATGCAGATTTTTAATTTGCAAATCTGTCTGTAATACCAAGACACTGCTTTAATCTCATACAGTATAAAGACAAGCTATTTAATGTTTAGTGTAGTCAACTTAATTTTTTCATAAATATATATCCATTCTTGATATTCAGGGCCTGCAACACCTTCCATAAAAATCAGAATAGAATAATTAAGTGCTAATAATGAATTATAAAAGAAAACAATAACGTGAGTAGAAACAGATGATATATCATGCATCCAAGAAAGGCTTAGTCCTTTAGGAGCAACGATATGCCAAGAATCAAAAATGTCCTGCCAATGCATAAGAAAAATCATTCAATAGTTTAAAAACAATGTTTCTCAAAGATTGATCGAAAGGGATTTGGGTGTTTCACCCACAACACTGAATAGTATAATTAAAGGAATCAAGAAATGTTGAGAGATTTTGGTGCATGAAAGGGCAAGGATGAAAACCCAAACTGATTACCTGTTATCTCGATCCTTCTGACAGCACTGCATCAAAAACCTTCATTCATCAATAAATTATATAGCCACATATGCCCAGGAGTACTTTCACAAACCTTTATCATGTAACATAATATGTAGTTACATGCACAAATGCTTGTTATAATTGTACTATGCAAAAAGTTGTATGGTAGCAGTGTCCAGAAGTACTGTCAACTTCTGTGAGCTTGGAGGCATTTGGGATGGACCATCACACATTGGAAACATGTATTGTGGTGTACAAATCAATATTTTGGGTCCTTTTTTGGATTAAAAGATCATCCAGACTGTTACCAGCTACAAGTCCAGAAGCCATCGTCTGGGGTGGTATAGGGTTGTGTCATTGCCCTGGGCAAGAACAAGTTGTACTTCTGTGAAGGCACCATTAGTGCTGAAAAGTACTTACAGAGCAACATATGCTGCCTTTAAGACAATATCTCTTCCATGGATGTCAATGAATACTCTAGAGACAATGCAAAACCACCTTGTGCGTGCATTCTTGACTGCAGAGGAAGAGGGTGTAGGAGTTCAACTGGGCTGCCTACAGTCATAACCTGCCCCTAAGGCCAGGCTTATACTTCATGCAACGCGACTTGTGCTCCAGCGGACACTACTGCTACGCAAGCGTTGTACTGTTCATACTTGTGCGCATACTTCACATAAATCTGGAAGATTCCACCAGGTGGCAGTGCGAGATATCATCACGGTGAGAACAGGTTCAGCTTCTCTGTGTTGTGAATTGCCTGAAACACCCATTAAATTCCAAGGACATCTTGCTGCAGTATCTCTGAAAAGGATGTTTAATGATTAAATTCATCAATCCAGGGATGCGCCCATTCCAGCAAGCATCGGATGACAAAAACAATCCCTGGACAGGGCATCAGCTCATCGCAATGTGAACACAAGCACATACGTACACTGGCATTAATTTAGAGTCACCAAATTCCCAAACCATTATGTCTTTGGAAGGAAACTGGAGCACACTGTGGGAACCCACCAGGAGAACATGTGATCTCCAGGCAGGGAACACAAGGGACATGACTCCCTGCGAAGCAGACTGTGCCACCATAACATGTGTAATTATAGTATTCATTATTTAAATGAAGTTAACAAGTTATCTGTAAAATGTAACATACTTAATTTAATGCATTTCATCATGAAAGTGATATCAAGTATAAATCAAAGGATTCTGAATGTGCAGAGAGCTGGAATATAATAAATGTAATGTGTTCTATATGGCGATTGCTGCTGTCAGGTCAGGAGGAAGCCCCAGAAGCACGTAGCAATTAACAACTGGGTCAGTTTTAAGATGATGTTTACGACAGTCTACTTTAATGATAAACTAAAGTACAAGGTTAAAGTAGAAATTTTGAGATTAAAGCTTGAAATATCCACTTTAATCACAAAATATACCTTTCCACCATGTCCCTCATTTTTTTCTCTGTGGCTCAAATATGCTGCTGTACATTCTGATGATATTGTGAAGGTGCAAAAAAAAAGACGACACAGAAGATGGCATTTTCATTGTGTCATTACATTGGGGAATATGTGATACTTGAATATAAAAACACCACGAATGCATTTATATGTCACCATTTTGCTTCACCACATCGAACCATTCATCCAACATCGAAGCACACACGTAACTCCTGGAGGATCCTCAAAGTGGCTTTCTTTCACATGTAGATAGTAAACAGAGACTCTTGCGTTACATTCCGACTTTTATCCCACTGTGCTCCCCCGACTTTTTGCTGATACTGAAACTCACGCACGCATTGCGTTCATTTCGGAGGAAGTGCTCAGAGGACGCATCCAATCCCTAAGTGAGAATGTGTAGAGCATTTTAAAACACAAAATGCACCTCAAGACATTTTTGCGCAATAAATGAGACAAAATTACACCTGAAACATTTAATAAACTGATGTCTTCAGTACCTTAATGGTTAATTAAGTGTTGTGAGGAGGAAAATCCAGCATTACCAAGTGGTAAATCCTTATCTGTCCAAACTTTTTTGAAATATGTTGTATCAAAATCTAAATAATTGTTTTATTTTTGAAGAAAAAAACATTAAACGCTGGTTGTTGTTTTCAAGCCAAATATCATTTACTAATCTGTGCTTTTTTGTTTTTATTTGCCTTTTCCACACTGTCCCAGCTTTTTCACAAGTTGGGGTTGTAATACAATGCTCAATCAATGTCTGGTGATGGATTATTTTCTATTCACCTACATTAACAGCCATACATCGATTATCCAACCCACTATATCCAAACTCAACGGTTCTCAAACTTTTGTATTTTGCACTCCCTCCTTTTCTACTTGGAATAATTCTGCGCCCCCTGCATAATATAAGATAGATGAGAATAACCCATGATACAACTAACAAAGGTATGATACTCATGTGGTGTCGCGGTAGCCTATCATTTTTACTAAGATTTGCATGTGTTCGGCTAACTTCAATGAAATATTTGCAATTTATTTTTTTACTTTAATAACTGTTAAAATGCCTTGTGTGGTTTTTGGTAGTAATTCTAATCCCAAAAACAAAGAATAAATTATTTATTCTTATTTATTTTTTTATGTAAAGAAACGAGTAAATGTGTTTTAATTTTTAAAAATCTCGTAAACGAGGACACCGATGAAGTCAATCTGCGCGAGACAAACGTATTTTCGTCCGGCAAATATGATACAGCTGTTAGTTGTACCATGAAAATAACCCAATAAACAGTAAATTATTTAACTCAATTTGACAATATTGGCTACGCTGCCAATGTGGTGCAGTTGCACCGCATTATCACCTGATCTACTGTTATCCGAATGTTTGCGACAGATACCGATATGTCTTGAACTTTCTGGATTGAAAATACGTGACTATAAAAGCAGCAGCAGCAGTGCCGCTCATCAGTTAGTCATTAGATCTATGCCTTAGAAATGTTTTATTTAATTTTAGTTATAATGCATTAGTTGTGATTATATGCTTGCAAATTTAAATTTGAAATAAAAATGTAATAAATTAATTTTGATGTCTTGTTCATTTATTCGACGCCCCCATTGTACAGCTTCAGCGCCCCCCAGGGGGGAGCGCCCCACAGTTTGAGTACCGCTGTCATAACTACAGGACATAAATAAATAGCAAGACTTTACATGGTGGAACTTGTGTAGTGGAGAGGGATGAAGATTTGCATACAAGTTAAGGATTTAGTAAAGTTTTTAACCTTATTCTGAAAAATTGAAATGAAAAAGTTTAACAGTAACAGCAATTTTTTTTTGCCAGTTCCAGTATTCTATCCATACATCCACCCATCCATCCATCTTCCAAACACACACATCTAGAATAGGGGTGTGGGGAAGCTGAAACTTATCCCAGCAAGCATCAGGCACTAGGCAAGAACAGATGCTGGACAGAGCACAAGTCCATTACATCGCAAATACACACACACATGCACACACAAGGGGTCAATTTAGCAATAGCAATCCTCCTAATTTGCATGTCTTCAGATTGTGGTAGGAAATCCGATTATGGGGAGTCCATACATGTTCTACACTGGGAGACCTGGAGCTTGAATTCCACTGCACCATCATGCTGCCCTACAATATAATTTAAAGGAAACAAATGAAATGGCTGCATTGTTAATACATTAGTAGGTTAAAATTACAATTGGAGAAAATAGTAAGGTTTCTTAATTTCATGAAGTAAAATTTAGTTGATTGCTAAATAAAATAAAAAAAAAATGTTTCATTAAGTTAAAAACTTGATTATAGTCTACCTTTTGACAAAAACAAAATTTAACCACAAAGTCCTCTGCTTCCTCTGCTCAGTCCTACACTCTGTTTGCTTAATTTTTTATCATTTATTGGCTTCTCCCTTGAAATAATGTAAATTTATGCATGTATGTTATAGACATGGTTGTAATGGTATGGATTTTTAATACTTCAGTTGAATATAAAAATTAAATAATGTTGCAAACTGGTAGTGGGCATCAAAATAAACCTTTGCTTTCTGTGTTCTTTTTGTAAAATGATTGTAAGTCATTACAAATTAGTCATCATTGCCAATAAAGAGAGGCTAGTTTTAATATAACTTGACGATTAACATGAGTTAATAAATATATGATAAAATTGTATTTGATTACATTTAAAAAAAATTATTCTCACTGTAAATACTGAACAGACCCCCGTGACCCTGTGTTAGGATATTGTGGGTTGGGTAATGGATGGATGGATGTAAATACTGAAGGAAAAATGCATTAATATTGATTTCACACTGTATATAAGATATAATTTCAACAATATTTCTGCAGTATATGTGAAAATTTAGGCAGTAAGTTTCCAAACAAAAGTAAAACATTTTTAAACTGTTTGAAATCTCTTGTGGTATTCAGACAGCTTTGAATAGCATTTCCTTTAGCAACCAAAAGGGCTGCAAGATTAGAAAAACACATCACTAGTAAAGTTTTCAAGCACAGTTAACATTTGCTTACCAACAATAGAACTTAAACTAAGAATTAATTTAGATTTTTAAGAAGAATGGAAGAAAAATGGTGTATGATATGAAAAAATAGACAGTGCAGTAGACATTAGTGTTCATTTGAATTCATGGAGCAAGTCAAAGAAGTTTGCATATTTCAATTGCCCAGACTTTTCAACCTGTTAATTTTCTGGGTTGATAGCATTTACACGTGTCAGTTCAGGGGGCAGTAATCCTGGAACATGCATTAAAGGTGTACAACTACCATTGTCTGAAGTATTTTCAACTTGCTTAAAAGCTGAGCTCTTTGTCCCACTGCACATTGTGGGACACACATTCAGGCATTTCATAATTTACTTGTATACTAGAGGATCTCTTATTAATTACAGAGATTTGCATAACCATTACATTCTCTGCTCAGATGGAGAACACCAACTTATTTTCATAGTCTGATGAAGTTTTAGACATTTTTAAATAGTCCTCTCGCAAAGTTTGTTGTTTGCTATTAAAAACATTAAAAGCATTTCCAAACTTATATCCATCATTACTAGGGTTGTCTAAATTTCAAACTTCAATATTATACTAAGAAAAATACTGAAGTTTAATACCATTTTTGACACCAAATATATTAAATAATGTAAGACAAAAAATGTATTTAAATAAATTGCAATACTGTATGCATTTAAATATTATATGTATAAAACAAAAGAGAAATTTTTGTTATTAAATCAAATGCTTAAAGTAGTGAAATTGTTTATAAGGGGTAAGAGTAAAGTTCTGTAAACAATAAAACATTAAGTTTCAATCCATTCAACAGCTGCTTTCTCCAGTTATGGGGAAACTGCAACAAAACAAAGCCATCAAAATAAAAAAAAATCAAATTGCAATAATTGCTTTGCTGAGCAGTGCTTTTTATGACAAACCTCTGAAGGATACATCTTTGTAAATTATGCTTGTTTGACCATGGTGTAGGTGATCACTGTCATTTGGATGTAAAGCAAGATAAATGTTTGCAAAGTGCATAACGAATGTTATAATAACCCATCCCATGCAGTTGAATTTTCACAGTTAATTTTTGATTAGAAGATTTAAAGCTACAATAACCCTTTACATTTTTTTTTGTAAATTCTTGTTAAAACTGATTTATAACTGATTTTGAATGGTAGCATTTTATTAACTTTAGATTTTTTTTGTTTCATTTAGTCTTTTAAATTAGGCCTCCTGCAATGGAAGACCACGTTGTGAATCAGACTGAACATATGGCCACTATTGAGGCCCATGCTGTGGCTCAGCAAGTTCAACAAGTCCATGTAGCAACTTACACAGAGCATAGCATGTTAAGTGCAGATGAGGATTCTCCATCATCTCCTGAAGACAATTCTTATGATGATTCGGACATTTTGAACTCCACTGCTACGGATGAAGTTACTGCTCATCTTGCTGCTGCAGGTATGGCAGAGTGTGTGGTTAATCTGATCTATGAATGGCAGATTACTTATTTGCGAAAACTGTTATTGTCTCCCCACCTTTGCCATTTGTTACATTCAACTGGAAAATAAGTCATTTTAAAAAGTTTAAAAATGCTACATTGTAGATCCATGGATCTATATCTCAATACAGGTTTGGTGTTAAATTATAACCAGATATATTTGTCCTACTAGAGTCTATTGAATATGCACGTTGAATTAATTGGCATGGAATTAGTGTGGATGTATACCTTAAAGGAATATTCCACCCGAAAATTACTTCAGGCTTCAGTGCGTGCCAACTTTGTGATCTCCATTCTCCATGAAAAATCTAATACATTTTTTTTCTCGGCCAACACTAGAAACACTAGTTAAAGTTAAAAAATTAACAGATTAAAATAGATAAATTATTTATTGATGGATTTTTCATTTAATGTATCCTGCAATAGACAGATGAATTTTGTTTTCCTAACGTTTTTCAATAATTAATATGAAGCTGAAATAAGAAGTATTAAAATTTATGGATGAACAACTATTTAAAACCACAATGGAGAAAAACACCTTTAAATAATGAATTTTGATCTTACGATCTCCCATCTGTGTAAGATTAGTGACATAATGTTTAGTACTAAGAAAAAATATGAGTGAATGAAACCTTCTTGTGTATCTTTCATTTTTATGCAGTTAAATTAAAACTAAAAAAAATTGTCAATAGTTTATTCTCTTCTCTAAACATGTAAACAAAAGAATTTTCAAGTCCTTTGTTGTTTGTTGATGTTAGTAAAAGATTACAACTTGATAGTTTGTAATACTTCCACAGAAAGTCTTATATAAAATTAAAAATCAACAAAAGTTTTTATGATGTGCAAACTCTACTACTGAAATTATCTTTACACTTTCATCTTCATTTGTACATCAGTCAAATATCATGACTCACTATATTGCCAGAGTAGTTGTAATTAAATTAGTGTGGAATGTTTTTATTCGGGAACAGTGTACACTATATGGCTAAAAATCAGTGGACATGTGACCATCACACCTGTACCAGCTTGTTAGACATCAAATTCCAAAACCATGGACATAATATATGGAGTTGCCCCAACCCAACCTATTCTGGTAATATCATGTTCCACTCTTGTGGGAAGTCTTTTAATAAGAAGTTGGAGCCTCTTTGGGAATTTGTGCCTATTCAACCAAATGCTGTTTATGAGGTCATTTACTGATATTGTACAAGAATACCTGGCTTTCATTTGGTGTCCCAGTTCATCCCAAAGGTGTTCAGTAGGACTGAGGTCAAGGCTTTGTGCAGGCCACTCAAGTTCCCCCATGCCAAACTCATTAAACCATGTCTTTATGGATCTGGTCTTGTGCATAGTGGTACAGTCATGTTGCAACAGAAAAGGGTCTTCCCAAAGTTGCAAGCACATAATTGTCTAAAATGTGTTTGTATGCTGTAGTATTAACAGTACCCTTCACTGGAACTTAGGGGCCTACCCTCAACTATGGAAAACAGCCCCAGTCTACAGTATATTATCCCTTCTCCACCAAACTTTACAACAGGCACTGTGCAGTCCAGAAGGTAGTGTTCCTCAATATTTGCCAAACCCAGATTATTCCATCTTACTGCCAAATAATGAAACTTGATTTCCTCACTCTAAACAATACATTTCCACTACTCCAGAGTCAAATGGCCACATGCTTACCCCATACCATCTAATACTTGGCAGTGTTCTCCCCAGAAATATTTTCCAGCCGGGTGGCATGAAAAAGTAGCCGGGTGGGACGGGATGGGGAAATTTGGTGGTTTGGAAAAATAAATGTGCACTATTTTTATTAGTTAATTATTTTTAATTATTTTCCAATGCTCAATATGACTTCCTTTTTTAAGGTTTGACACTTGCGCCATAATATTTTTATTAAATTTAAGAAATATCCAATTCAGGATCCTGCAACCCTAACAAAAATTTTAAATAACAATTCTTACGACATAAACCAAGAGGCACAAGTATTGTCGCTGTCGGGAAGAAAAGTGAGAACAATGGGAAACCTAATGAAGAAAAATAAAAAATATTCTTCAAAGCCAACTTGCATATGCAGAAGGTGTCTTCAGTTAAATACTTATTCTTATTTTCTTCCTAGAGGCCCAGTTGTCTGCAGCTTTCCCATAATCAAAGTCCCCAGGATCTGGGCTCTCCAAGGAGATCAGCATGCTTTGATTCATTCGATTTCTCAAACCTGTCTTGATCATTTTAAGGGCAGAAAACCCCCTTTCACATTCAGCTGTGCTCACTGGGATCACTAGCCCAATATTAGCTAGTTTGGCTAAATTTGGAAATGACTGTTTGAGCTCTGATGTCGTTGCCATTTTTAGTAAAAATCTGTTTTGGACTGAAGTCTTTGTATGATTGACTTCTGATCATTTTTGACGCAGCAGCCCATTCTTGCCTGCTACTTTCAAATTTTAAAATTGGAGGGCTAACATTTTTGGAGTAATGATCGAAAAGAATTTCAGCAGACTCGTTTGAATCGTGAGTTTCTGCATTGAAAACATTTGAAAAGCTGGAATTAATTGGCATGTCAGGGAATCTTGCATCTAGGTGCTTGATAACTGTCTCTAGCTGTTTATCATATATTGGAGTTTTGAATAACATTACATCACTCTGTGTATAAACAATGTGAAGATCTGGCCATTCTTCTGCCAGACAATGATGAAGACTTTGAAAATATCTCTGTGGAGTGTCTTTCCACTCCATGATGGACAATTTTGTGGCAAGCAAAATTGGCTCGATTTCGGTAACATTGACATCTTGCTTTTGCCAAGCCTTAGATAAGTTGGACAACAAAGGTAATATGTGTGGAAGCATCATCAGAGGGGAAACAAAATTTGTACGTTTTAATACATCTGCTTAATCCTTCGGCTGTGAAAGAGCTCTTTCCAGCGCAGCTATGACACTCATCATACACTGTCGTAGTGACTGTATTGCAGAGTCATGAGACAGCCATCTAGTGTCACTGGCCATTTTCATCTTAATCTGGGGAATGTTCAGAATATTTTGGATTTTCGTTAAACCAGCCATCCTAACTGAAGAATTTTGGAAGAAATAGAACAGCTGCTTTAAGATGTCGTTCAGTTTTGTTAAATAAGGTACAGTAGCTGCTGCTTGGGCACTTGCAAGGACCAATCGGTGGTTTACATAGTGGCAGTTGACCAAGAGTCCAGATGTTTTATCTTTAAGCAGTTTTGCCACACCTTTCTGTTTCCCAATCATAACAGCCACTCCATCTGACCCTAGTCCAACCAGATTAGCAGTTTTCAAGACTAGAGTGTCCATAGTCTCACTCAGTGTGTTGATTATAGTCTCCGCTTTGCCATCAATCATATTGCAGGTTCATACAAAATTAATTCTAACCTGGCTACCATATTTAGTGACCTGGCAAACACATTTAATATAAATAATTAATTGTTTTAAACTGAGATGTCTGTGGTTTCATCACACAGAATACTGAAAAAAGTTTCAGTATGTTAGACTTTATTTCTGATGCTAAGACATCCAGCAGCTCTTGAATTATTCTTTTTAGAGGTGTAATGTGCATTTTTACCAACATTGAGATGTTGTAAAAAGGAACAACCCATTTCTTTACAGTGTTCCAACAGCTTTTCAAACAACTTTGTATGTGGCAACTCATCTTTTGCCAACCAATACATGGATCTTAAAGCTCCCACAAAGGCATCTCTCTGTAAGTTATTTAACACAGATACATATCTTTCAATTTGACCGATTCCAGTTTGCTCTAGTACACGCTTTCCTAAAAGGTCAGCCGAAGACTCAATGTACATTTTACTTTTTTCATGGTCCAGCAAGCTTTTTTTTTTTTGAATTCTTGTGCATGGCACGTTTACCGAAGGTAACTCCCGCCTTGGAGGGTGTTTGTTTGAATATTTCATGCACAATGAGCACCACATACCATTTTCTTCGCCCATTAGCCCATCAGAATCTTTAAACCATTGTTTGTTTATGCTGGATAAGCTGTGCTTAATTGGCACAGTGTGTGCTGAAGAGATAGATCTGATAGACCTGATAGATCAGCCTCTGTAATGTCTTTGTCTGAAATTGCCCCATCAGGAGTTGACGCTGCACCTTCATTAGTTTGTGGCGTCTCTTTTCTGAAATAACAGCAATGTTGTTTTCTGAACACTTTTTTTACTCATGTTGGTAAAACATTTGGAAAAAATTAAAAGTACATATGAATAAGACTTTTGAGTGGGAAAGTGGGAGCCTGTTGGATATTCAATGCACACTTGCACTATGGCAGGGCAAGATATGAACTAAAAAAAAGTAATGGCAGATGGGTCACTTTAACAAAACCCTCAGTATGAGCAAATATAAAAATGGCAGAGGGAGTCACTTTAACAGGAACCATAATGAGTGCTACAAGGACATTTGCACACAGAACACACCTAATGCTTAACCCTTAAACTACCGGAACCAGCTATAGTCGGTTCCCAATGCATTTTGCCAGCACGCTGGAGCTGAGTATATTCGGCAAAGTACATTCGTTGAACGCTGCAACCAGCTAAAGTCGGTTTCGAGTGCAATTTGGAAGCACACCGAAGCCGAGTATATGCGGCGACGCACATTCATTGAACTCCACAACCGGCTATAGTCGCTTCACAGAGCTATTTGCCAGCATGCCGGAGCTGATCAGTCAATGTGTATATTCATTGAGCAGCCAGCTCATGACCACTGCCAGCCCCAGCAGAACTGCAGCCTCAATATCTTTGGGATTCAGCCGCTGCACTAGACTAGCCTGCTAGCGTCAGTGCTGGCCCCGTGTGCTTGCGTGCAGCCAAGTTCAGTTCAGTTGGCTCGGTAATTTACTGAATTTCATCAATGGGGTCAGTTGCACCTTGTACATATAATAATTGATTGTTGCAGTAGTTTTTTAAAAAGTTTTTACAGTTCATTGGCAGTGTGTAAAATGATCAATGTTACAGTAATTGTGATGCTCTTTGCATGAAAAAAATTGCACAGCCAAGCCGAACAGAGTGTGTGCTGTGTGTATTCTGGCAATGGAAACCTGAAAATAAAGTGTAAATTTGAAAAACCATAATTATTACAGCCATCATGCCTATTTTTGGATTCAGTGTGCCCAATGATATCATTTAACTTGTTTTTTGTGCAGTTGATTTCGGAGAATTTTGACTAAGGAGACCACCAGAAGATTACTTGCCCATGTAAACATGTATTTTATGAAACCTGGTTTTTGCCTTAACCAGCTTATTCACCTTCGTCTGGTTATCTGAGTGCATGTAAACGCAATGAGTGTATGCATTTGCCAGGATCGGTTATCAGTTTTCCAGATGCATTGAATAAGTGAATTTTATTGTCCATAGTGGGCTTTTGTCATGCTAGATTAAGAAGACAATAGTGAATTCCTGTCTTTCTGATCAAGATAAACTCATGGAGGCCCTAAGAGAAAAGTACGGCATCTATTTCTCATTTAACTATCTTCTCTCTTCATTGGTAGAAAAGCAGCCTCATTATAAATATGGTTTTCACCTCTATGGAGTGTAAAGTTTGAATGACTGTAGAATCTGTCAGTATGTTGATTTTAATTGAAGCTGACTTCAGGTACTCTCCTGAAAAGGAAAACATCAACATATCCACTGGATAATTCCAGTTTGGTAATTTCTGGCAGTGGCCACTTGTGAAAGTTGTTTAATGTGTGGGAGAGCCGCAAATCTTAAAGGAAGTCTACCTGGTGAAGCTCATCGAGAGAATACCAAGAGTTTTCAAAGCAGTAATCAGAGCAAAGGGTGGCTATTTTGAAGAAACTAGAATATAAAACATGTTTTCAGTTATTTCACCTTTTTTTGTTAAGTACATAACTCCACATGTGTTCATTCATAGTTCTAATGCCTTCAGTGAGAATCTACCAATGTAAATGGTCATGAAAATAAAGAAAACACATTGAATGAGGAGGTGTGTCCAAACTTTTGGCCTGTACTGTGTGTGTATATATATATGTATGTATGTATGTATGTATGTACTTTGAAAACAGATCTCAATGGGGAAAAAGAAATCCTCCTGGATATCTATACTGATATAGACTGGGTAATGTGTTAGGAACGAAAGGATGCCACATCGTTTGATGGAAATGAAAATGATCAACCTACAGAGCCCTGAATTCAGAGACGCCCCAAAAATCAGAGTGAAAAAATTATGTGGCAGGCTAGTCCATTTTGCCAAAATTTAATTGCAGCAACTCAAAATTGTACGCAGCACTTTGTATGGCCCCTGTGTTCTTGTATACATGCCTGACAACATCGGTGCATGCTTCTAATGAGATGACAGATGGTGTTGTGGGGGATCTCCTCCCATATCTGGACCAGGGCATCTCTGAGCTCCTGGACAGTCTGAGGTGCAACCTGGTGGCATTGGATGGACCAAAACATAATGTCTCAGAGGTGTTCTATTGGATTTAGGTCAGGAAAGTGTGGTGGCCAGTCAATGGCATCAATTCCTTCATCCTCCAGGAACTGCCTGCATACTCTCACCACATGAGGCCAGGAATTGTCGTGCACCAGGAGCCACTGTACCAGCATAGGGTCTGACAATGGGTCCAAGGATTTCATCCTGATACCTAATGGCAGCCAAGGTGCCTTTGTCAAGCCTGTAGCGGTCTGTGTGACCCTCCATGGATATGCCTCCCCAGACAATCATTAACCCACCACCAAACTGCTCATGCTGAATGATGTTACAGGTAGCATAATGTTCTCCATGGCTTCTCCAGACCCTTTCACTTCTGTCACGTGCTCAGGGTGAACCTGCTCTCATCTGTAAAAGCACAGGGCACCAGTGGTGCATCTGCCAATTCTGGTATTCTATGGCGAATGCCAATCGAGCTGCATGCTGCTGGGTAGTGAGCTCAGGGCCCATTAGAGGACATGGGGCCCTTGGGTCACCCTCATGAAGTCTTTCTGGTTGTTTGGTCAGAGACATTCACACCAGTGGCCTGCTGGAGGTCATTTTGTAGGGCTCTGGCAGTGCTCATCCTGTTCCTCCTTGCCCAAAGGAGCAGATACTGGTCCTGCTGATGGGTTATGGACCTTCTATGGCCCTCTCCAGCTCTCCTAGAGTAACTGCTTGTCTCCTAGAATCTCCTCCATGCCCTTGAGACTGTGCAGGGAGACACAGCAAACCTTCTGGCAATGACACGTATTGATGTGCCATCCTGGAGAAGTTGAACTACCTGTGCAACCTCTGTAGGGTCCAGGTATCGCCTCATGCTACCAGTAGTGACACAGACTGTAGCCAAATGCAAAACTAGTGAAGAAACAGTCAGAAAAGATGAGGAGGGAAAATGTCAGTGGCCTCCACCTGTTAAACCATTCCTGTTTTGGGGTCATCTCATTGTTGCCCCTCTAGTGCATCTGTTGTTAATTTCATTAACACCACAGCAGCTGAAACTGATTAACAACCCCCTCTGCTACTTAACTGACCAGATTAATATCCCATAAGTTTCATTGACTTTATGCTATACTCTGATTAAAAAGTGTTCCTTTAATTCTTTTGAGCAGTATATATATGTGTATGTGTATGTATATATATATATATATATATATATATATATATATATATATATATATATATATACACACACACAGTTACAGTGGAGTCATTCTTTCTGACTAATTCAGCAGTATCTCTGATAGACATACCACTGTCACATATGCTAATGATTTGACCGTCCTCAAAGTGTACCAGCTGTGATTTTGTGTTCCAGTGCGTGCTTCTTTGGGGGGAAAACTGTCATCAGTCTGTCAAACTGCATTAAAGAACATTTCTTTTTTTGCAAATTCAACAAGGCTAAATTCTTTCATCATAAATTAGACAATGACTTTACCATTTCTATAGATGTTATGCTAAAGCTTTATTTATAAAAGTTCCATATAATAATGCTTACCACCATACACCTTACATAGATTATTATAAATTAGACATCAGCTACCACTTTCATCAATGTTTTTCTTAGATTCTGTTTTAGTTTCAGGAGGTTAACGTGTCATAGATTTTATTACTTATTTTATTATTATTATTATTATTTGTTTTTTTATAAGAATTAAGAAGCATACTGTCCAGGGGATTACCTGAGGGCACTGAAAAGATAAGAATGTGCTACATTTGAGTAATGACAAAAACTTACCAGCAGAGGGAACACAGGGACCATAACATTTGTAGCTGCTTTTTGATTTTTTTAATTAAAGCAAATTTCTAAAATTTTTCAGTTGTCATTCTTGGTATAAATAAAAAAGATGAATGTTTATAATTTTTCCTAAATTTTTTTACCTATATTTTTGATACTGTTACTTCAGAGTATTCATTTTTTGTGTTTCATTTGCCATATTACGTCCATCTGTTTTCTAGCTGACATACCCACTTTAATTTAAAAGTATGCTTGCCTGTTTGACAGTAATGGGTAGAAGGCCAGAACCAACTCAAACTGGATACACTGATGCACATAATCACAATCACTTATAGTAGACCTTTAGCTATATAAATCTCTTTTTTCATTAATAAGTGCAAATAAAAAACTCTAAAGCGAAAAATAAAGTTGTACTGATTAGTACACATCTGTATGAACATTTTTTTTCTTAAATACAATAGAATAAAGTCCTCTTTCCCATTGCAGGCCTTTGTTTCAATTGAGAGCTTGTTTACTTGTTATTTACAGTGCAGAGTTACTATATGCATATTTAGCATTTGTAAAGTATATGTTTTGAAAATGTCTTTTTTTTTGTCCAAAGATTATCTGTGTAGTTATTCTGAATTGGTAATGCATTGCCTAGTAAGTAGCTTATTTAACATGCCTAAAAACATATAGATTGTGTAGTCAAAAAAGGTTCATAATGGGAATCTTCAACATTATGCCAACATTCTTTAAAAGATTTCTAAGACTGTGTACAATCAATGTAATATAGTGCATAGCACATACAGTGCAAAGTTGGGACTAGTAATATTAATTGAATCATCACTTACTACCCCATTTTTTTCTGATGTTTAGGCCCAGTGGGAATGGCTGCAGCTGCTGCTGTCGCAACTGGAAAGAAGAGGAAACGACCACACATCTTCGAATCCAACCCCTCTATCCGCAAGAGGCAGCAAACCCGTCTGTTGAGGCGAGTTTTTTTTGGTTTTTTTCCCCTTTGCAGGAGAATCTCATGGGCCAACCAATGTTGTTAATTGGAAATCTGATGCAAAAGCATAGTCCAAACAATACCTGTCATGCAGACTTTCTTTAGTATAGTTACATATATTACAAATATTTAGCATGAATGATCATTTTGACCGTTATCTTTCTTGTTTAAAAGTATTATACTTTTCGTTTTAATTTTAATGACTGTATAATTAGATTTGAATTCACATATGCAGTACTAGATATCATAGAGCATAGTATATTTACCTGTCCAAGGTGACTCTTTAGTATATACATTATGAAAGCAAGTAGTCTTTTTATTTTAGTACTATCTGGTACCCAGTACATTCAAATCATGAGTTACTAAGCTTTTTAAACTGCCTTTTAAGTTATTTAGAGCTCGTTTCCATATTCGGCGTTAATAGTACATACTTTTGGAGTCTTCCACATCTGCTTTAAGTCCATTTCTAAAAGTAAGTGAGGATGCCAGTTTAAATGGGGAATACTTTAATGGGTAATGGATTGAAACATCATTTTTTTTTTTTGTTTTTTTCAGCGCCTTATTTAAAATTGGTGTTTCAAGGTATGACTGAGACTTTGAGATAATATGAATCTGTATGTTTCTGTAAAAGCATTCAGCAGTACCATATCAATCATAAAGTTTCCTGGAATGGCTCAAATATTACATACTATTTTGGTGAAACTGTAACTAATTTTATACCTTTGGTTATGTTGCTGGTCATGCCAACCCTAGTAATGCCAGAAATTTGCAGGGAAGACTTTTCTTGGGGGGAAAAAAAGATGGAATCTGTTCCGATGATGATAGTAGTAGTAGAAGTAGTAGTAAGACTGTTGTGTGTAATAATGTCAAGGTATATTCAGAGCACATTTTAAAATAAAATCCTATAATTATTTTTGAATTTTTAATATTTTATTTTGATGATTAGTTGTTACTTCAAAATCTGAATACTATGTTAGCATCAAATTACTTATGCCTTATTTTAGCATGGGAATATTGCAGTTAATAAATTTGTTGTTTTTGGCAGTAATACTTGTTTCCAGTAATACTATTCTTTTAAAGACAAAAGTTGTGATTTCCGGTAAGTGCTTATACATTTCTTTCCGTTTACTTCTTAACTACTTGAGTGTCAAAACTGATCTTGGTACCAGTATTCCTAACCAAGAATTTTATAGGTACAGGTATTATCTAGTTAGATTGGAGATCATTTTCTACAGTATTAATGCCCTCTTTTTTTCTGAATGGACCACAAGACCCTGGTGCATTTGTAAAATATTATTTTGTGTTTAGCAAAGATAGTTGAAATAAGTTATCCAGAATCACACAGTGATTTGGGACGTAGTCTGAACCATTAACTCCGAGGGTTAAAGTCCAGTGTTGTTGCCACTTCACGATAATAACCACTAAGCAGCTTGCATGAAGACCGTTTTAGTTTACTTTGCGCTCTTTTAGTACTTTCTGAGTTTCTGTGACAAGTTCTGTGTTCACATGCTTTTTCATACCAAACCAAGACAGTGGAAAGCATAAACCACTATCTTGGATGTTAATCCAGGAAGTGCTAATCCACGGTGTCTGCCTGAATTGAGCTGCCATCAATTGGAATTGGAGCTTTAATTTGGCAGATTGTGGGGTAAAATAATATTTCTCTTCTCCTGGGTAACTGTAATGGTGCAGGTGCACTTTGAGAATGAATAGTTTGAAGTTTCCTAAAACAATGTACAGATCATCTTTGTATGTTATTCCCCATAATTTACAGAAGCATGTTTCAGACGTGGAGTCTTCATGCTGTCAGTCAATTGATATTGGCAGCTAGCAAAGTAGCACTCTGCATGACTGCTCCTTTAAATGTTTGGGAATCGAAGGTATAATACATGAAAGGTCTGCCAAGAGGAAATGTGGCCCGGTGGTCATAAAGCAAAGATTTTCCAGGGAGTTTCTTCCTCGAAAACTATATTTTATTTTTGGATACAAACTATCCAAAGCCAGTATTTGTGGTATTGAAAATGGTACTTGCTTATCTATTTATCAGTATTAGAACTGAAATGTTATGTTGCTTAAATATAAGAAATCACTTTTCCCCTAATATATGAAAATGTAGCTATTGAAAAATCATACACACAGGTAGATAAAATATGGGTAAATCAGGTTAGGATAATCGAATCTCCTCTCAGAATTGTCTGTATTATTATTAGTACACAGTTTTGTAGCTTTTGAAGGACCAGCATTATCACATCACAAAACTGATTTCCCATTAACTGTAGAGAGTTTGTGACAATATAACAGGACATTGCCAGGAAGTATGACAGCAAATTGTTCTTTTTTTTTTTCTTACTGACTACCACTATCTGTACTTCTTTCCATGTTGTCAGACTAGAACTGGGATGACACATACATTTTTTGTTGTTTTTTTGATGTACTGGCACGCAGTGTCGTAGTGGTTGCTACTGATCTTCTCTGCCCCTTCCTATGTACCCTTTCACTCTTTCTCCGTAAACCAGGCCTCATGATCACATTCCTCCATTTTTTTATAATAAAATTAAAGATCTAAATAATTCAACTAACATAAATCCATCATTCATTTATACCTTTGCCTGTCTTCCTACTCCATCCAGCTCCTTTTCTAAATTCTCACCAGTCACATCTGTATTTGTTAATGACCTGCTTTGTAAAATGAGGCTGACCACTTGTGTACTGGACCCCATCCTCACCTTGCTTCTTAAATCCTGCCTTTATGCCATAAACCCGACTGTTACAGCAATAATAAATACATTCCTTGACACTGGGTTTGTACCAGCCACTTTTAAATCACTTCTATATCTATAATGTTAAAGTCTGGTCTTGACGCTGACAGTCTTAACAATTTTCGGTCTGTCTCTAACTTACCTTTTCTATGAAAAATTCTTGAGCATGTCATACCCTCCCAACTCACCAATTACTTAACTTCAATCTGGTTTCAGGGCGCAGCACAGCTGTGAAACTGCTCTGCTTCAGGTAACCAATGATTTGCTTATGGTAGCAGACTGGACAAACCAGTATATTAATTCTGTTTGATCTTAGTGCCACATTTGACACTATCAGATGTGACATTTTACTGTCCAGAACAGAGACATATTTTACTCTGGTTTGTTATTTTATTTTTTTCTTCTTCTTTTAATCCTTTTTATTTCTTTGTATATCCTGTATTTATCTGTTCTAGTGTTCTATGCAGAAAATATTTATATCCAATGTTACATATATCCTGCTGTTCTTTATGTAACTCTGGGAAGCGCATTCAGCATAGGTAAGGCGCTATATAAGAATATGTAATTTATTATTATTATTACCTTGTTTATTTTCTGACGGGACACTGTTTTGTTCACCAATCCCAATTTGGTGTCCTTGCAATATGTGACATTATCTTGTATTCCTGTATAAATGTGGTAACATGCGGTGTGGGTCGACCCTGTGATGTGAAAAAAAAATATACCTTCAATATATACCTTCTTAGTGATAGTTACTTTTCTTTTCAGGTAAGCCTTGTGTTAGGAACCTCAGTACCTTGACATGGACCATGGTCCCGTTGGTTTTGTCATTTCAGTGGTTTTGCTTTTTTGTTTTTGACTTCAGCCTTTTATTTCATCTTGTGGTTAGTTACCTTACAATAATTTCAGGCACTTCCCACTGTAATCGTAACACAGTCAATCACATTGACTACCACAATTCTGGACAATAAAACAAACGGCTACACCAAAATTGTACAGTTTTATTTTTCATACAGATCAGTTCTAAACTTAAATTAAAACCAATACAGTGAATAGTAAACAGATTATAAATGCTAGTTCTGATCATTATTAATTGCTGTAGAGCAGGGGTCTCCAACCTTTTTTCCCCCGAGTGCTACTTTTACAAAATGAAAATGGCCGAGAGCTACTCATATTTTCTAACGTTTATTCTCATAGCTTATTTCATCCCAAACAAACTGAATAAGCTTGTTTTGCTTGAACATTTAGAAAATGTTGGTGTCCACAGCTCACATTTTGCATTAAAACATCACAAAAGTATTTAGTTCGCCTGCAAGTGTATTTTGTATGTCTGTATGCATTTTCTAGTGCATCTCATACTATTGAATTAAAACATGAATGTTGTCAAAATAAAATACCTGTAATGCAATTACAAATTAACAGATATTACTTATTCATTTGTCATTTTGTTACATGTCACTATTTCACTTCACAAGAGTATTCACATGTCCAGTTGCATGTGTGATGTGTTTTTTAGTTAGTGAGATGACTGGCACTGCATGGAGTCAGCAAAAGAGGTGTATGGTGGAGTGTAGCCACTTAGGTTCGCTGTTATGGAGTCATTTAAATGTTCATCTGTCAGTCTTGTTCTGAACTTTGATTTCATGACATTTATGTCAGAAAAGGCAGACTCACAGAGGTATGTAGACCCAAACAAAGCAGACATTTTCAGAGCTGCTTGGTGAAGATTCTTATAGTTATCTGGCTCGACTAAGCTCCAGAAATGCTGAGAATATTGTTGAGAGTTTAACTGCACATTATTTTGAAGGTTTACTGAATATAATATATAAAATCCAATGTCTCTCTGTCTGTATGTCTGTCCACTTTTCACAAGAGAACTAAATAATGGCTTTAGATCGGGTTTTTTTCTATAATTTGCTTGAACATTCCGGTTGATTTTGCGAACTTTGTCATTACGGTATGTATCATAGTTTGCTTGCGGAACCGATTTTATTTGCGTGAATCCAAGATCCACGCAGTGGGCCAAAGGAGGGACCTTCTTCACTCACTTGCCAGCTTCGGGGTGTGTTCCTGAACTCTGCTTAGCTAGCAAATGAGAGAACAATTGAATTCAACTTTGTTTGATATTTAAAATAAAGTGTTACTTAGGTCTTGATGAGTTTGAGTTCGGATATTCTCTTAAGTGTATGCCACATTGAAAAGATAGATTGCAATTCAGATTTTGGATCGTGATTTTTGTGTTAAAAGGATAGTTATATGACTTTTTGGAAAGATCGCCCACCCCTAATTTGACTAATCAAATTTCAAATTTATGTAGGATTCATTAACTCTTTGGCGAGCTGCTTGGAAAGGGGTTTGCTAGCTACTGGTAAAGTGCGAGTGACATGTTGGAGACCTCTGCTGTAGAGTAATAATTGAACAATTAGTACAGCTTAGCCATAAAATACTAGAATAGTCAGTTGTTCTAGAATTTTAGAGACCACATAAATTTTGCTATATTTCCTTGCTGGAGAAAGAAAATGACTGATATTGTGGAAATGCCATGTTATTTTCTAAACCGCTTAATCCTGACCAGTGTCGCGTCTGTTCCAGCTAGAATGGTGCACAAAGCAGAAAGATCACAGGGAGTATTGTGGAAATTAAATTACAACTATGTTTTGTTGTAGGAAACTGCGTGCAACTTTAGATGAATATACAACTAGAGTGGGACAACAAGCTATTGTTCTGTGCATCTCTCCATCAAAACCTAATGCACTGTTTAAGGTATTTGGTGCCGCACCTCTGGAAAATGTGGTAAGTTACCAAAGATCCTGCACTATTTGTACATCTTCAAAGTCTAGCATAAACACTGCTATTGAATTTTAAGTTTTATTGTATTATATTAGTAAGTATTACAGGCAGAAACAATAACTTGCAGAAAGTTGCATAGTAATCCCAAAGGCTAGGTTTATCTTGTAGTATTGAGATTTAAAATGATCTTCATGCCTAACTTTCCATCACTTTAAAAGTATTTAAGAAACTAGTAAATTACTGGTCATGCATTGCCCACTCTCAAATATTGCTGCCGTTCATTTTATATCTTCTGTGAATTTTATGTTTAAGATTATGTTTAAACATTGTATTTTTCACATTAGATCTGGGTTCAGTACATATTCCAAATTGATGTTGTACTTTATTTAATGTAATTTGTCCACTTAATTTTTATCAGCATGGCACTTAAATTTCAGAGAGCTCTCTAGGCAGCAATCATGGGGGTGACTAAATGACTTGTTGTTTCATTAGGTATAATTTGCTCTTTTTTGTATTCATCAATGTTTTCAAAAAATTAGTTTGTAAGATGACTGTGTCCGTTGAAGGATGAACTGGGCAAGAACAAGGACTTAGCTGATGATATGGTCATATTTGTGTTATAAGTTATTGTTCCCTGTTGCTGTCTTTTTTACTTGTGTTTCCTAATGTCCTACAGGTGAGGAAATACAAAAGCATGATTCTAGAAGACCTGGAATCTGCTCTGGCAGAACATGCACCTCCACCCCCTGAAATCAGCTCAGAACTTCCTCCACTTACTATTGATGGGATCCCAGTTTCCGTGGATAAGATGACACAGGTGAGGCAAAGTGTCAACAATGTAAATTTAAAAAAATATTTTGTGGCAAGTGAAACTGTGAAAACCACTGATTTGTATGCAACCTGAAATCAAAATGACATGGAATATAAAAAAGTAGTATTTCTTTAACAAAATGGAATCAGTCTGCCAGCTTTCTTATAATGCAAGCAATTACATTGTAGTGTGTGTATCTAACACATATTGATTGTAACATCAAAAGTATGTGCCTGCTTATTGTAGTATTGAAACGCAAGGTGGGAATGAAGAAAATTATTTGTTAAAATTTAGTTAATCTGATGTACAGTCATGTGATAAAGAAAGTGCACCTTCTTTCAATTCTAAGGTTTTACATTTCAGGATATAATAAAAAATGATCTGGTCCATAGCTTGTCTTAAAATTAGTTAAATGTAACCTCATTTGAACAACAACACATGACATATTACAACGTGTCATAGTTTGTTTTTTTTAAATAAATAAAGCCAAAATACAGAAGCAGCACGTGCAAAATTAAGTATATCCTTACTGATTACATAGGAATTTAGCAAGTAAGTAGCACCCAAGTACTGAAAATCAAATGCACGTGATTTAACTGGTCATCAGCAAGTGTGACCACCTCAATAAAAGCAGACATTTTGGCAGTTTGCTGGAGAATCTAGGTGTGTGTTAACACAATGCCAAGGAGAAAAGACATCAGCAATGATCTTAGAGAAGCAATTGTTGCTGCCCATCTGTCTGGGAAGCTTTATTAGGCCATTTCCAAACAATTTGAAGTCTATCATTCTATAGTGAGAAAGATTATTCACAAGTAGAATACATTAAAGACAGCTGACTGTTTTCCCAGGAGTGGACATCCCTGCAAATTCATCCCAAGGCCAGACCATGCAATGCTCAGACTCTACAGTGAGCATGTTAAAGTTTATTACAGTATAATTATAAAAAGACTGAACAAGTATGGCTTGTTTGGAAGAGCTGCCAGGAGAAATCTTCTATCTAGAAAGAACATGGCAGAACAGCTTAGGTTTGCAAAGTTGTATCTGAGCAGACCATAAGACTTCTGGAACAATGTCCTTTGGACAGACAAAACTATAGTGGAGATGTTTGACCATAATGAAAAATACCACATTTGGCAAAAACTAGTCACAGCATATCAGCAAAAACCCCTCATACCAACTGTCCAGCATGGTGGTGGAGGAGGATGATTTATGCTTGTAGTACAGCCAGAGGACCTGGGCACCCTGCAGTTATTGAGTCGACCATGAGCTCCTCTGTATACCAAAGTATACTAGAGTAAAATGTGAGGCCATCTGTCCGACAGTTAAAGCTTGGACGAAATTGGGTCGTGCAACAGTCCAATAATCTGAAGCACACCAGCAAATCTACAACAGAATGGCTGAAAACACAAAGAATCAAGGTATTGCAATGGTCCAGTCAAAGTCCAGACCTCAACCCGATGGAATTGCTATGGAGGGACCTAAGAGAGCTGTGCGTAAACGGTTGCCCGGAAACCTTAATGAACTGAAGCAACATTGTAAAGAAGTGTGCCATAATTCCTCCACAATGATGTGAGAGACTGATAAAACTTAAAGTAATCATTTCTGTATGACTTTTGGTGCCAAAGTTGGTTCTACAAGCTATTGAATCATGGAGTGCACTTAATTTTAATATATGGCTTCTCCATTCTTGGCTTCATTTTTGTTAAATAAATGATGACACAGTAAAATCTGTTGTGGCTTGTTATGTATCTGAGGAGACATTTAAATAATTTTAGAACCTGGTAAGGTCCAGATATACTGTATATACATATTTTTTTATTATGTCCTTATATGTAAAATCATAGAACTGTAAGAGGGTGTACTTTCTTTTTGACACGACTGTATATTTCAATGAATTTTAAAGGAAACCACTAGCACTGCATTAGTTAAAATTAAATTAAAACTACTTTTCCAATGATTTTGTCTTTGCTTCAAATACCAAAAAGATAGTGTGTGTATTTTGTGAATCCTTAAAATTACCAGTATTCATTATTTGTTAGGATGTGGTACAAGCAAGTATAATTTTGTATACAATTCATAAATTGGAATATTATTTAGACTAAATCTGCAAATTGCCTTATGTAGTGTCCAATGTATATCATAAAGAATTTCACTACATATATTAGTAATACATTTGGAAAAAGGATGCCAGCCATGCTTATTAGATGCTGTTTAATATTCTCAATCAATTCTAGCCTAAAGTACATAACAGCGAAAGCAGCTTTTATGCATATTGACAATTCTGATCTATAAAGACTTGATATGATTAATTTACAGCATGTTGCATGTTGCAGCAGGGATTAGTATTGGTTTACTTATTTTCCTGAGTCTGCATCGGATTTCCCCAGATATTCAAGTGTATTCCTAAACCCAAGTACATGCATATATCATTGATTTGCAACTCTTAATATGAGTGAATGTGTGTTTTTCTGCACCAATATGATTTGAGTCCCATGTACAGTTGGTTTCTTGCCATAGAATATTGATACTGCTGGAATAAATTCAGAAGACTGCTACCCTATAATACAAATCTGCAGGTCTGGATGATGGATGGGTAATTTCCTGTATATGCAGTAAACCTGTGAATTTCCAGAATTCAGACACTATATTTTTAAAGCTACCAGTTAATCTGTAGAATGCACACATTTGCCACCAGTTCATGTGGAAGATGTTTTCATTATGAAAAACATTCACTGACAAAGATGAAAGAAAAGCAAGATGTTTTGTTGCAAACATTCATATGCCAACAATAGTGTAAAATTGGCAGATGACCATTAATGTTTATGTTTTTTCTACCTACATGTCATAATTTGAAAATTCCTCTCAAGACTAAAACTTACTAATAAGCTTAGACATTTCAAGTGTTTTGAGTGGAAAATTGAATCAAAAACATTTAGTTAGGCTTCTATCTATCTATCTATCTATCTATCTATCTATCTAGTTAAATTATTAGATACTAGACATTAAGCTTGTTACAATAACGGGTGCTAGAACAGTAGTGCATAAACATTAGTAGGAACAATTTGTATTAAATGGCAAGGGACCTTGTATGTGGCTGTAATATGTGTCACTGTATTGTGTGCCTTTAATTTTCTCTCTCAGTAATACTGGTTTGTGTTTCAGTAAAATGCCTGTAATTTTGTCTGACAGTAATACAGTGGAACATCGGTTGACGACCATAATTCATTCCAAAACTCTGGTTGTAACCCGATTTGGTCGTGAACCGAAGTAATTTCCCCCATAGGATTGTATGTAAATACAGGGTGGCCCACGAAAAAGTAGCCCGCCTTCCTGCCAGAGTGGCGCCGATTGACTACCCTCATCACGAAAGCTGTGTAGACGTAGTGCAAACGTGTGAGTACGAGCTGAGCGACATGTATTCCATTTCACAAAGAATCGCAATAGTGGAGGCATACGTTCTCACGGGTTCCATTAAGGAAACGCAGGACATTTTTGCAACAAAGTTTCCTGCCGCTGGTGTCCCTGCAAAGCGTGCAATACAGCAGTTGATGAGAAAGTGGCGTACGACAGGGTCAGTTGCAAACGCCAAAAAGAATCGGGACCCGCCCATTTGCACACCTGATGCGATCGCCGATGTTTTCACACGGATGGAGAGAAGCTCTAGGAAGTCTACACGTAAGTTATCTCAGCAGGCGGACATTTTGCGCACTTCTTGCCAACGCCCCAGAGTTGCATCACGTATATGACAACATGTTAAGGCGCGCCCAAAAATGCATTGACGCACAAGGAGATCATTTTTGAGCACTTTCTGTAAAGAGTGAGTAAAGATTTTTGCATTTCAAGTTCTTTCTTTCTTCATGGAAGGGCGCCTTTTTTCGCCAGGGAGGCGGGCTACTTTTTCGTGGACCACCCTGTACAATTAATCTGTTACAGACCGTATGAACTGTGTGTAAATATATATTTTTTTCAGTTTTTAAGCACAAATATAGTTAATTATACCATTAAATGCACAGCGTAATAGTAAACTAAATGTAAAAACATTGAATAACACTAAGAAAACCTTGAACAACAGAGAAAACTAACACTGCAAGAGTTTGCGCTATGGCCTTACGACCCACTCGCTAAAAACACTTTTGTTTTAAGCACAGGGAAAAAAATGAAAATTTGAAAAATCCGTAATTTAATAAACAACCAAGAAAAGTAACATTGCAACAATGCACACGCGCGCCTGTGTGTGTGTGTCTCTCTCGTGGGCCTGTGTGTGTGTGTGTCTGTCTCTCGCATGTGTGTGTCTCTCTTAAGTGCACACCTCTGTGTGTGTGTGTTTCTCTCGCCTGTGTGTGTGTTTGTCTGTCTCTCTCTCTCACGCGCGCCTGTCTGTGTCTCTGTGTCTGTGTGTCTGTGTGTCTGTGTGTCTGTCTCGCTGCTGTGTGCCTGTGTGTGTGTGTGCTGCCTTCTGTGTGTGTGTGTGTGTGTGTGTGTGTGTGTGTGTGTGTGTGTGTGTCTGTCTGTCTGTCTGTCTGTCTGTCTGTGTCTGTGTCTGTCTGTCTCACGCGCGTGCCTGTGTGTGTGTGTCTGTCTCTCTCGCGCGCATGCACCTGTGTGTGTCTCTCTCTCTGCACACACAGGAAGTGACTAAACACTTGCTTTGTGGCCCCGCGCATGTGCACTTCACCAGAAGACACACACACACACTGACACCTGGATGCACACAGGGGTTTTATTAAAGAGGATAGGGGAGCTTCCTCACTTAGGTGAACAACACATATGGATATGTCATCAGCCTTGCTGTTATTTTCAGGGGGCAAAAGAGACTAAACAATTTTTTAAACTTGTAATTTTGTGTTTTACAGATTAGAGTGTCCTATAATTAGAGAGCCATATCCTTTGACTGAAATAAATTCATGCATGTCCTCACAATCTGTGAGTTTGAAAAAACAATATAACTGACTATATTGTAGTATAGGTTATTACTGGTCAATTCCCCAAAGAGTAGGAGGAGTTTTGGCACCTGAACAAACAGAAAATCTGACTATTAGTTTAACTAGATATACTGTAACAGTAAACACCCACACTAAAACTCTCAGTATGCAACAGATCATGTGTTTTGATAGTAATAATTCTTCAATATACATTTTTATTTTAAAGTCACTTTAATGAATTATAAGTTTTTCTTATTAAGGATATATTGACTAGGTATCATATATTACCATTTTAAAAAATACACATAAAACCTGATATGATTTAGAATTTATTAAAATTATTTCAATAAAAATCATGTTGTTTACCATCACATTTTCCATTTAGCAATACTCACTAGACAGGACAATATACTAAAATGGAAATGTGATTGTTGTATGCCAGAAACAGAGGTGTATGTATTTCTTTGTATTAATAAACCATAATAGCTGGAGCAAAAAGAAATTTATATAATACATGTATTTTAAAGAGAACCACATCTATGAATTATTTGAATTGTCTCCATTTAAAATAACACATTGTTTGTATATGCTTTTATCAACAAGATTCAGCAGGGTTTTGTAGTGTTATGTGGTATAGTTAATGTAAAATAACATCCATTTTATTGCTGTTTACACTGGTAAATTGTATATTACTTATGTGTTTCACATTTTCCAAATATTAAATTAAGGTTTTCGTTCGGCCTTTAAAAATCATCACATTTTCATTATAAATATATGCTTTTTGATTGTGTCAGGAAAAAAAAAAACTTATTTACCATATGTGTAGGCCTTGACTAGTAGCAAATTTAATAATTCTTCTTGTCAGGCAAATTGTGTTTTACTCTAAAGAAGTGAAGCAGGCCAATGGTTTAATCGGCAGAACAATTTAGTTTTTGCTTCACAGTAGGCTAGCAGGTGTCAAAAGCTTGGGGTTGTCATTTGTTTTTTTCTCACAGGTGAAGAGAACATAAATAAATATCTTCCCTTTAATTGTCTTGAGCCTTTTTGAGATCCCAGGAGACCCATCGACCCACACACCTTGTCAGGTGGTTTAGAAGGTGTAGGAGTTCCCAGGTGCAGCTGAACTCTGTATTCTCCTTCATACTGAGGTACCTGGAGCTTAACAAACCATGTGGAGTGCAGTTCTGTCACTTGAATGCCAGGTGAAACACAGGCCTGCTAATTAGTGAGGCCCCTTGACTGAACAGGTATTAGTGCTATCATTGTTGATTGGCTCCCTGGTGGATTAGACAGGGCCCCTCTCTTAACAAGTGCTTTGAGCAATCCTTTGCCTCTTAACTCTCTAACTCCTATAATTAAGCCATCTGGTAAAGAAAGGCACAGATTGAGCAGAGAACAGGATTGTGGGACACAAAGCTGAACCTTTACATTGAAGGTTGAAACGCTGGAATAAAATTATTTAAGCTTAGCCAAATAAACTTGCTTTTTAGAATATTCTGTTTGGTTTGCTGTTTCTACTTTTTGTTTATTTTCTTATTGAAATATCTTCTTAAACCATTTAGAATAGACTAGACTAGTACATTGTACAGAATATTTGTATGTATCGTGTATCATTTGATTAATTCTTCATTAGAGGCTTTTATTACAGGATTTTCCTAACTAGTAAGTTATGCTGATTTTATTGCTCTGGCATATAGTAAAATCATCCATATATTGTGCCAGTTTACAATTAGACAAATTTGATGCTTACTGAATTCAGGTATTAAATATTTTGATTGTCAATTTTCAGTACATCATAATACGAACATATTTTTTCTGTGGAATATTTGACGAAATGTGAACAAGACATACAAAAGTGTAATAAAAATGTCAATTAATCCTGCAGATCTGATTTTTTTTTTGTAATTATTCTGTAATTGTCACATGATTAAAACGTTGGATTTTGGACACCACAACATTAGTCAGCACACTTGTTATAGGTGAAATCTAATATTTTATAGTGTTAAACAAAAACTTCCAAAGTAAAGTTCTAGATATGAATCACATTTATTAAAGATCTTAAAGTCCTTTTGAATCTCAAAAAAATTAAATCTTTTTGAATTGTTTCATTAAGAATTACATACTTAACAAAAAATGCTACATTTATCTCCTAAGCAAACAATAATTCATAAGGTTGTTTTTTTCTCATTTTACTTAAATTATTTTTAATGTACTGTTTGCAACTAATATGTGAAATCTCGTTTTGAAAAATATGTTTACAGAACATATTCCTATAAGAAATGCAGTTGATGTAAGAGAAAAAAAAATAAATGCTTTGGATTTAGCAAATTGCAGTTGATCTGTGTTTTGTAAAACTCATTGGAGTAGTACTGCAATAAATCGCCAAATGATGTTAAATGGAATTCCATTACTTATGACACATGAAAACGGAAGCATAAAGAAATTTTACTTTCATGCCAATGATGTCTGTTTTTGTAAGCTGTTGCTTGCATCACAGACTTATCATTAAAAGGATTGGCTCCAGCAACCCATGACCCTTAAATTGGATTAAATAGGTTCAGTAAATGGATGGTCGGTGGTCATCATAGAGGAGCAAAAAAAACACATGCATCAGCTGACTTGATTTGTTATGCATAACACAATAAAGCAGACTCCGAGAGATGCTGGCCATAGTGATAATTTTTTTCCATGTGATTTTAAGTTTATTCTTTCTAATTGCGATTATTAGTACACATTATCTCTTAGCAAAGAATGGAATAAATAAAATCATTATAGTGCCTAAAATTCTTCACATTCCTTTGATCTGTTGAAGTGGACAATACAAATTAAAGGTGGTGTACATTAATAACAATATATTTTTTTCTTTGCATTATGCAATAAAAGAAGATTATTCAAGAAACAGGTATAAGAATACAGTATTTTATGCATGTGTATCAATTTGTTCTGATATACACAACAATTTTTTAAAGTAAATCACTGACAGCAAGTACTATGAAGATTTTGGCAGTTGAGCAAAAAAGTATTTCACTGTACATGTGACAGTATACATGAATTAGGACTTAATTATGACTGCTTAAGTTTATTGGATAAGTACTAGATGTTTCCATGGCCTAACAAGGCCTGTTATAAGGTAGAAATTTCTGTACTATTTTAAAAAATTTATTGCTTTACATTAGAAAATGTAAATGTTAAGTTAGTGTTTGCTTTTGTATTCATCCCATTGTCATTTATTAACCAACTTAATCCAATTCAGAATCACACATGGCTCAAGCCCATTCTGAAGACAATGGGGACAAGACAGAGTTTATTTAATCCAGGATGGCATGCTAGTTCATAAAAGTACTGTCACTTATACATTCACATTAACTCAAACAGTCCGTTCATATTCTGCAGTTAACAAAAAAACACATATCTTTGTGACATTAAATGTATTCATACTCAGTCTTTTGGAAGTGTACAGCAGAAGTACTATGCTATTATCAATATAATACAGTACCGGGCAGCACAGTGGTGCAGCCAGGATTTGCGTCCTGGGTCCTCCCTGCATGGAGTTTGCATGTTCTACCTGTTTCCGCCTATTGTCTAAAGACATGCAGGTTAGGTGAACTGATGACACTAAATTAGCCCTAGTGTGTTTGGTGTGTGTGTGTGTTCTTCCTGTGTTGGACTGACATGCTGTCCAGGGTTTGTTCCTGCCTTGTGCCCTGTGCTAGCTGGGAAAGGCTCAAACATATCATGTACCTGGTCTGGATTAAGCCTTTTAGAAAATGACATGACATCACATGACAATACAGTAGCCCCCATTATTTGGAACTTTGACAAGTTCTGTAAATTAGTCAATGCCAAGATTTTTCATTAATGCAGATGTATGCTTGACAACAGTAAAACTTGTCAGGTCAAAATGTATTTTATTTATGCTTTGTGGTATACTAGTTGAAATTAAATGGTGTTGGACAGGGAGAACACTTTGGGTGTGTCAGATTAAAGTCTGTTAGTAATAGGTTAATGGGTGCTTTTCTGTACTGTTGTGATAATGGGAAACAAGTTATGTTATGATCTTAAGTGTTTCCTTTTGTATAGGTTAATCAGTGTGAAAATAATTATAGAATAGATTTATTGGAGGGAAAACACAGAAAGCAGTGAAGAGACTGATTTTGGTTAAATAATTTCTATAGCCTAGTAATCATGTCTGCTGTCACTAGTATGCCTATAACTTGAGTTTTGCTTGTTTTTAATAAATTATACAGTTGAAAACTAAATAAATACACTTTATATATTTTCCTAGAACTGTATTACTTAATACATGTACCTATAAATTCCCTTCAGCTGAAATGCAGTAGCCATAATTATAGTGTATTTACGCTATTTAAGATAAATAAAACTGTAGATTAGGATTTAGTTTTATCTTTTTTGTAAAATAAAAACACAGCTATTTTTAATGAAAACATCATTTGTTTTCGATATTTAGAAAATCTGTTCCATCTGAAGTGTTTTTGTAAGTCAACCTCAGGTTAATGGCAGCTAATTTGCTTCTGTACAACCAAATATAGCATGTGATGTCAAACAGCAGACGCTGCACTGCTTTGGTGTGCAATATAATCCTGATCAGGCTTGTGAATTATCAGGGACATGAGGACATTGAGCTTAACTCCCTTATTGCTGAATCTTAGCAAAGTATTTCCTTAGCAAACTCATGATATAACTCTAACTTAAAGGAAGGGGTTAATTATGCTAGTTGTTAGAATTAAGTTCTGTTAATATTATGTTTGCTGTATGCTGTCTAAGATGTTGGCTCTAAGCATATTTTAGGATGTACTGTAGAACCAAAGAGGATGTGTTTACTTGTTTTTTTGATGTGTTTGTTTCAGAGATTTAGGCAAAGGATATACTATATAGGTACAATGATTCACTGCTGGTTTCCTGGTCATACCCTCTGTTTGGGTATATCTAAATGATTATTTAAGTATTCTCTATATATTTAATGTCAGATATTAGTATGACCATTTTTTTGTAGCAGCAGATAGAAAGATACTTGCAACTATAAAGTTTTAAGTAAAGAGTCATTTTAGAAATATTTTATGCCATAGTGTGGTATTCAAGATAATGTTTTTATTTACATTAATGGGATATTATGGAGCAGCGGTTGATGAATATTTAATATATAAATGTTTTGCTGAGCCTCTAAAAAATCTTTTGTTATTATTTTTGCTTACTTTCAAAAAAACAGAACCCATGTTTAACTAATAAATAACTCTTGGATTTAAGACCCTATTTTATTGCACCAGTTCTTATTCCTGAAACCAGGGGTGCAACATTAGAGTGCAAGATGAGGTGATGGCAGTCTGCCACAGCAAGTGCACAGATTTTCACATAAGCCTACTGCATTATTAAATGCAGGTCTGTAGCAGGATTAATTGCAATTAGTGAAAATGATTGTAATTTCTACAATATATATAATTACAGTGTATCGTGGTAATAATTTTCTGACATACAAAAAAAGTTGAAAAATAGTTACCATAAGAATAATTTTTTATTTTGCAGTGTTTATGAAAGACACAAAAGTTTTGGCTTTTGTGAGCCATATTTGTTGGGATTTTCAAAATTTTAAAAAATGTTTTTATATATTTGGTGGTATTTCCAGAGCCATATCTTGAGCTAGCAACATAAATCCTTCAAATTTCAAATGAAATGGTTCAAAATTAACAATGAAACAAAAATGAGAAAGCATGGAAAGATTTTAAAGAAATAGCAAAGAAACAGCAATAGAGATTAAACAAAACAATGACAGAGTCTATAATTGGATTAAAAGCAAAGTCTAACAGCTGGAATTGGATTAAAAGCAAAGTCTTAACAGCTTTTTTCACATCTTTAACAAAAAGCTTGTGAGCAGCTGAAAGCAGTAAAGATGTCACAATATTGTGTAGTCACTTCATAATAGTTATGCATACTCACCTTGCACACTGGAATATATAAATCACACCTCTAAGCTTTTAAAAATGTTATTTACTAACATTTATCTAAATGACAGAAACAGAACGGGAAGCAAATTTTTCTTTATTACTCTATGTAAACTTTTCCAATCTGCACCAAAATTGTAATGAAATAAATGTATTTTTATTATTATTAATATTATTATTATTATTATTAAAAGATAGTGAACATGTAACCAGTCAAAAAGAAATAAACTGTATTTAAATAGATCATCCTTTATTGTGACATATAAAGCACAAAGTTTTGTTATTTTTAATAAGTGAATACTGCAAAGAACAAATTGGCCAAAGGTATGTTCAGAATTAAAGCATGATTGTTAGAAACAAGATTGCAGAAGGACTGGAAATAACATAATTTCAGCAAATTTAGCAATTCAATTGAAGTGAATAACACAAGATTTTGAAATTTAAATTCTTGGAAATTTTTCTCATGTAGTAAAATGTGCCCAAACTAATTTAGTGTCTGCTGGCATCCTTCACAATATAAAAACACGCTATCCAGTATGTCACAAACGCTGTCGCAAGCAAATGAAAAAGGGCTCTTTTTTTAATCTGTCAAGTTTGAGTCTGTGATGTTTAAAAGAAATTGTCCTAATGAAGGGTATAATTGCATTATAGTTGTTATTTGTCTATACACTACTGAAGGCAGTTTCAAATGACCTGGACAAAATCTGCATTCTGCAATGAGTTTTGAAAATGAAGGCATTGTAACATTCTTAAGAAAAAGAAATCTGAGACAAAATGATAAAATGTTATTATATTAACATACTTCGACCTCTATCTGAGATTTCCTTCAGCAAAATAATAGTGCTGTATTTGGTACAGAATTAATAGAATTAAAGGAAAATGCAAGGAACACTGTAATGGAAAATATTGTGAGGGAGCTTAGGAGAAGATGTACCTTTCAGAATGGTAATAATTCTGTTTACTTATGGGGCAAAGCAACACTTGGGATAACTCAAGAGTAAAATGTCCTTTATTGGCCCAAAAAAGCATCTCACCCTTTATCACACTGAGAATCTAAAGCAACAGAGATCTTTTAGAAACAACTTGCAAACAGATGAGGAGTAACTCGGCCTACTCTACGTCAAATCCTGCCTCCTGTTGTGAAGGCTGTCAGTTGCTTGTCTCCATGGTTCGTCAGTTCCTCTATGATGAAAGAGTTCAGGGTCCCTTTAAGGGGAGATCTGAGTAGATGACAAGATTCATAAATGTGATTGCACTCTTGTGGTTACATGGGCACCTTCGGTGAATACACAGTAAAATTAATGAATAGAAAACAAATATTCCATGAACATTTATATAATCTGCTATTTTGTTTGCTTTTTTCAGAGTTAATAATTGGTGATTTCTTGTCATTTGTATATGGAATTATATCCTACATTTTAGCAGACACAACATCCTCATTCACGCAAGCACAAATTTAAGATATATTGTGATTTATAAATAAGCAGTTTGCGGGAAGAATTTAGAAGCATTTTATTTTGTGCATACAGGTATTTTATAATTCATTCATATTTCTGTGTTGAAATTCAAGATAATTCTGTACACATTTTCGTTAATAAATACCCTGGACTTTGTTTAAGTTCAGGAATAAAAACTAATTCAGACCCAATTATTTGGTTAAATATAATGTTCTGACACTCTGCAGACTTCAGAAAACTAATTTGAAAGGTTTTAGATTAAGGTATTTGGATTTGGAGATTTACTGTAAATCATATTTAGAAGTTATTTATAAGGCTTTCACCAGATGTCAAGGTCAGATTGCAAGTCTGAAGTATTTAACTTAAAAGAAATGATAGGCATTATTAGTTGTTAATACATTACTGTACTATGAGATGCTGTTTTAGTATAAATAGAGTTAATTGCATTCTGCAAACTTCATAGATTTTCAAGCCAATCAGACTTGGAATTATGTTCTGAATGTAATCTTTGATTCTTGTAATACTGTCTCTCATGACTGTATCCTACTGACAGGTTGTACACAAAGCTGAATTACAATATTTAACAGAGTAGTATTTATAGGATAATGTTTCCCACACATGTAATATGTATTTTCTTTTAAAGATCTTGATAAACCCATCGGAAAATGCAGGAGATATCTATAGCTCTTTTAAAATAATCTACATTTTAATTTAAAACTGCTACCTAAGGTACTAATTCAGGTGAGCTGCCAAATTCCACACTACAGTTCATGTTTAAAAGAAGTTGTTTGTCTGTTACTTTATAACTCAATAAGCACTTCATTGATGTAGGTCAAATTTTATATTCTTGTAAGTAGTAACACTGTATAACTGAAAAGGTTTTGGGGCCAATTTAAAATAGAAAAAAAGAGATAGACCTTTATCTTCCTGTGGAAATTTTGGTGTTTACAGAAGCTAATTAATTAAATAAATAGATAGACTAGTTGTATTCATATCTTGCAGATTCTGCCAGGGTATGTAAACATGTGTACCATACTTTAATGAAAAGATGACTGATAACGCAAAAGACATTTCACTTGCTTTCAGCGGAATCCAAGTTAAACTATAAGGCATCACGAAACAGCACAACCATTAAACAAAACATAGTAATAAGGAAAATGATGAGGTCCCTTTTCAAAAGTTTGCATACCCTTAGTTCTTATTACTGTTTATTGCCCCATTTAGCATCAATAATGGCGTGCAGTCTTTTGTTATAGTTGTGAGCGAGGCCCTTGATTTTCTCATGTGGTAGAACTGCCTATCTTCTTGGCGAAAAACCTCTAGTTCCCGTAAATTCTTAGGTTGCCTTGTAGAATTTCATGTTTGAAATCTCCCCAAAGTGGCTGAATGAAACTGAGGACAAGAGACTGTGATGGCCACTCCAGCACCTTGGTCTTGTGTTTTGGCTCATTGTCATGTTAGAAGAATCAAATGCGACCCATGTGCAACTTCCAGGCTGATGAATGCAAGTTGTCCTCTAATATTTTCAGGTAATATGCTGCATTCATCTTGCCTTTAATTTTCATTGTTACCTTTGCCTCAGTAGCTCACACACCCCCAGAATATCATTAGGTCTACCTCCATCCTACACAGTAGGAATGGTGTGCTTTTCGTCATGGGCGTTGTTGCATCTTCTCCAAACATGGTGTTTATGGTTATGACCATAAAGTTCAATTTCAGTCTCATCACTCCAAAGGACTTTGTTCCAGAAGCTGTGAGGCTTGTCTAGATGCTGTTTAGCATATTGTAAGTGGGCTGTTTTGTGGCGTTGGTGCACTAAAGGCATTTTTTTTTTTTTTGCAATTGGACCGCGCAGCCCATTTTTGTTCAAGTACCTCCTTATTGTGTATCTTGAAAGGGCAACACCACTGAACACTACAGGCATTTTCAGATCTCCGGATATCATTTTATATCCTTTTACTGATTTATACAAATCAACAACCTTTTCTCGCAGTATCCTTTGTCAGTACGTTTGCTTTCCCCATAGCTGGGTATCAAGTAAAGTCAGTGCAGCTATGCATGAATTTAAATTGAGTAGTTCAGCACAGACACTAATTGCAATCAAAGAGGTTACTGGTGTGGACATTCTCCCTTAATTACCCTTAATTTGAATCTGTGTGTTTCAATTTGTGTGTATATTATCAGTCCTGATATTCAAGAGTATGTAAAGTTTTGATCAAGCACATTTGGGTGATTTCAGTTATTATAATTTAACTTGAACTGCCACCTTATCGTGGTGGAGGGGTTTGTGTGTCCCAATGATCCTAAGAGCTCTGTTGTCCGGGGCTTTATGTCCCTGGTAGGGTCACCCAAGGCAAACTGGTCCTAGGTGGGGGATGAGACAAAGAGCAGTAAACCTCCTATGAAGAACAAAATCTTTGGACGTCATTTTCCCTCGCCCAGACATGGGTCACCGAGGCCACCTTCTGGAGCCAGGCCTGGAGGTGGGGCTTGACGGCGAGTGCCTGGTGGCCGGGCCTGCACCCATGGGGCTCGGCCGAGCACAGCCCGAAGAGGCAATGTGGGTCCCCCTTCCCATGGGCTCACCACCTGTAGGAGGGGCCAAGGAGGTCGGGTGCATTGTGAGTTGGGTGGTGGCCGAAGGTGGAGACCTTGGCGGTCCGATCCTTGGCCACAGAAGCTGGCTCTTGTTACGTGGAATGTCGCCTCTCTGAAGTGCGCGAGGTCGAGAGGTTTCAGCTAGATATAGTTGGGCTCACCTCGACGCACAGCTTGGACTCTGGAACCAATCTCCTTGAGAGGGACTGGACTCTCTACCACTTTGGAGTTGCCCCCGGTGAGAGGCGCTGAGCGGGAGTGGGCATACTTATTGCCCACCAACTTGGAGCCTGTTCATTGAGGTTTACCCCAGTGGACGAGAGAGTAGCCTCCCTCTGCCTTCGGGTGGGGGGGACGGACCTAACTGTTGTTTGTGCGTATGCACCAAACAGCAGTTTGGAGTACCCACCCTTTTTAGAGTCCCTGGAGGGGGTGCTAGAGGGCATACCTTCTGGGGACTCCCTCGTTCTGCTGGGAGACTTCAATGCTCACGTGGGCAATGACAGTGAGATATGGAAGGGCGTGATTGGGAGGAATGGCCCCCCCGATCTGAACCCGAGCGGTGTTTTGTTATTGTACTTCTGAGCTCGTCACGGATTGTCCATAACAAACACCATGTTCAAGCATATGGGTGTTCATATGTACACTTGGCACCAGGACACTCTAGGCCTCAGTTCAATGATCGACTTTGTGGTCGTGTCGTCGGACTTGCGGCCATATGTCTTGGGCGGAGGGGCGGAGCTGTCAACTGATCACCACCTGGTGGTGAGTAGGCTTCGATGGTGGGGGAGGATGCTGGTCAGGCCTGGTAGTCCCAAACATGTTGTGAGGTTCTGCTGGGAACGTCTGGCAGAGTCCCCTGTCAGAAGTAGCTTCAATTCCCACCTCCGGCAGAACTTCGACCAGGTCCAAAGGGACGTGGGGGACATTGAGTCCAAATGGGCCATGTTCAGTGCCTCTATTGTTGAGACGGCTGACCGGAGCTGTGGTCGGTGCCTGTCTTGGCGGCAATCCCCGAACCTGTTGCCGTCAAGCTGAAGACGGAGTCCTACCGGACCGTTTTGTCCTGTGGGATTCTGGAGGCAGCTGATAGGTACCGGCAGGCCAAGCGGAATGCAGCTTCGGTGGTTGCTGAGGCAAAAACTCGGGCGTGGGAGGAGTTTGTGGAGGCCATGGAGAATGACTTCCGGACGGCTTCGAGGAGATTCTGGTCTATCATCCGCCGTCTCAGGAGGGGGAAGCACTGCAGTGTCAACACTGTATATGGTGGGGATGGTGTGCAGCTGACCTCAACTTGGGATGTTGTGGGTTGATGGGGGGAGTACTTCGAAGACCTCTTAAATCCCACTAACATGCCTTCCAATGAGGAAGCAGAGCCTAGGGACTCAGAGGTGGACTCCCTCATCCCTGGGACTGAGGTCACCAAGGTGGTCAAAAAACTCCTTGGTGGCAGGGCCCCGGGGGTGGATGAGATACGCCCGGAGTTCCTCAAGGCTCTGGATGTTGTAGGACTGTCTTGGTTGACACGCCTCTGCAACATCGCATGGACATCAGGGTCAGTGCCTCTGGATTGGCAGACCGGGGTGGTGGTCCCCTCTTTAAGAAGGGGGACCGGAGGGTGTGTTTCAACTATAGAGGGATCACACTCCTCAGCCTCCCTGGAAAAGTCTATTTGGGGGTCCTAGAGAGGAGGATCCGTCAGACAGTCGAACCTCAGATTCAGGTGGTTTTTGTCCTGGTCACGGAACAGTGAACCAGCTCTACACCCTTGGCAGGGTCCTGGAGGATGCTTGGGAGTTTGCCCAACCAGTCTACATGTGTTTTGTGGACTTGGAAAAGGCGTTCGACCGTGTCCTTCAGGGAATCCTGTGGGGGGTACTCCGAGAGTATGAGGTACCGGACCCCCTGGTAAGGGCTGTTTGGTCCCTGTACAACCGGTGTCTGAGCTTGGTCCACATTGCCGGCAGTAAGTCAAACCCGTTTTCGGTGAGAGTTGGACTCCTCCAGGGCTGCCCTTTGTCACCAATTCTGTTCATAACTTTTATGGACAGAATTTCTAGGCACAGCCAGGGCGTTGAGGGGGTCCGGTTTTGTGGGCTCAGGATTGGGTCACTGCTTTTTGCAGATGACGTTGTCCTGTTTGCTTCATCAGGCTGTGATCTTCAGCTCTCTCTGGATTGGTTCGCAGCCGAGTGTGAAGAGGCTGGGATGGGAATCCTCACCTCCAAATCCAAGTCCATGGTCCTCAGCCGGAAAAGGGTGGAGTGCCGTCTGACGGTTGGGAGCGAGATCCTGCCCCAAGTGGAAGAGTTCAAGTATCTCAGGGGTCTTGTTCACGAGTGAGGCAAGAAAGGAGTGGGAGATCGACCTGCAGATCGGTGCAGCATCCGCAGTGATGCGGGCTCTGAATCGGTCTGTTGTGGTGAAAAAGGAGCTGAGCCTAAAGGCAAAGCTCTCAATTTACCAGTCGATCCACGTTCCTACCCTCACCTATGATCATGAGCTATGGGTAATGACCGAAAGAACGAGAACGCGAATACAAGTGGCTGAAATGAGTTTCCTCCACAGGGTGTCTGGGCTTTCCCTTAAAGATAAGGTAAGAAGCTCAGTCATCCGGGAGGGGCTTAGAGTAGATCCGCTGCTCCTCCGCATCGAGAAGTGTCAGATGAGGTGGCTCGGGCATCTGATCAGGATGCCACCTGGGCGCCTCCCTGGTGGGATGTTCTGGGCACATCTAACCGAGAGGAGGCCCCGGGGAAGACCCAGGACATGCTGGAAGGACTATGTCTTTTGGCTAGCCTGGGAATGCCTCGGATTCCCCCGGAAGAGCTAGAAGAAGTGGCCGGGGAGAGGGAGGTCTGGGCATCTCTGCTGAAGCTGCTGCCCCCGCGACCCGATCTCGGATAAGCGGAAGAGGATGGATGGATGGATGATTTAAAAATGGCACACACAATTATGTGATAATAAATTGCCTTGCCTAAGAATACTCCCAAATTTTTAAATGGAAAGCTTTCTGCATGATTACTTATCTTTTCCAAACAATGACCAATATTTCCCAAATTCTGACAGGGTATGTAAGCTTATGGGCAAGACTATATACATATACAACCCAAAATAACTAATAAGAAAATAAACTTTTGACTTGGAAGTTACAGTAACAGTGGGGCATTATGCAATATACATTGTTGTTGCCGCCACCCCTGTAGTGTTTTTTTTGATACACTTCTGATGAATAATTTGTTGGTTGAAGTCTTGATTGTTGGTGTGTCAGAGAGAGGATATGCAGCATTGTTCATAATGGCGCTCAGTTTTGTTTTAATTCTCTCCTTCAGTACTACCTCCAGGGGGTTCAGAGCGCATCCCATAATTAAGCCTGCCCTTTTAATTATTTGTTGATTCAGTGACTGGACCAGCACACCACAGTGTAGAAAATAACACTGACCATCACAAAGTTTCAGAAGGTGTGAAGGATGTCACTACCCACATTAAAGGAATGCTGTCTCCTAAGAATGAAGAGTCTGCTCTGCCCTATATTGTTCCTCTGTGTTATAGGATCAGTCCAGCCTGTAATTGGTATGGACATCCAAATAACTTGTTTTTGCTAATGTTAAGTTGTAGACAACACCCAGAAACAATGTTCTCCAACTGAATCCTATACTCATTTAAACTTTAGGTTTGTGGAAGATAATATAGCTCCACTCTTTAACTGGTTTGAGTAAAAATTGCAGAAAACCTTTATTGTAAATTATGTGGGTAAGATCATGCAGTGCATTCTTTAAACGAGTGTCCAGTATTGCAAGTGCTTATATGCTTCTGACCAAATAACTGACCAATAAAAATTACATCTCAGACTAGTTTAGAAAGACCTAAATGCAGATCAAAGTGGGAGATTACAGAATGAAGCCAGTCTTCTTCAAACAAATACACCAAAACTGGCCCCGTGCACAGAATTGAAGTTTACAATAGTCAGACATGTTTTTTCACAGGTTCCTTAGCTTATTTGCAGAAATTTCTTGCATGTAAGACACATAGCTGGGGTTGTTCTGAGAATATGCGGGGATGGTTACACCTGTGATATTTATTTACAATTTATTAATTTTGTAGATGTCTAAACTAGTCAAGAGTTCTAGACTAAAGGTACAGCATGTCTTGAATGAAGAATGCATTCTGTAAGTAGTTGCAAGACAATTTTTAAACCTTTTAGGGTACACCTGTTTATGATCTCATCATCAGATAGACATTTGTGCAGTGTAGCAGGGTTAAAGAAATTGTTTATTAGACAAAAAGAGTGTTGTTGAAGAGCTCCTGGGTTATCCTCATAGAAAAATAGTATCAACACAAGACTGAATATATTTTCAGCTTCACTGCTTCTATAAGGTCTATTGAAATCCAAACTGTTCAATCCAGCTGGAAAGTCTGAAGATTCTTACTGTCTCAGGACTACAGTGACCTGCCATTTTTAAATGAAATTTGAATTTTGGAAGAGAAAGTAAGTTATGCAGCAAAATGTACATTCCAAATAGTCTTAAATTTTGAAAATAGGGCATATTGGCTGTGTTTATGAAATAAATTAAACAAGGAACCTACAATTTGTTGTGTCTGTAATTTGTTTTCAGAATTTACAAAAAGATCTGATTGCATTTAATGTTAAAAATGCAAAAGATATGAACCTGAAATGAGAAAATTCTTTTTCACAGAAATGAAGTAAGAACTGGATTAACAAAATATTGCAGTAGTACTTAAAACATTGTGGTCATTGTATTTGAATGTTTAATCAGGATTCAATAATTTGTTTTTCTATTTGATCCTTTTCTGATCAGGCTGAGTGAAACTTATGCCATTCGAAGTTTTGAACTGAACACCAACCTTGCTATAGACACACTTTGACACCTTCACCCTAAGAAAACTTAGCCATTTTACCTGGCAACACTGATTGGGTCTGTGAGAGGGCTAACTACACTACCTGGAAAAAAAATTGCGAGTATGGGGATATACAGTAAAACTCCAGACAAATCATTCTGCTAGGAATGAAACCATGATCCATACTCTTAAAATGCAGCACTATCAGCTGAGCCTCTATGCTGGAATAGAATAGAAGAAGCATGCTAAAAATGTAAAAAGAATATTAATCTTGTATTAAGCTACGAATAATTAATGCACTATATGATCTTTCTTTGTGTTTTTGGCTGTTTGGTATACAGGCCCAACTGCGAGCATTTATCCCCGAAATGTTAAAGTACTCAACAGGAAGAGGAAAACCAGGCTGGGGAAAAGAAAGCTGTAAGCCAATTTGGTGGCCGGATGATATTCCTTGGGCCAATGTACGAAGCGATGTTCGGACAGAAGAACAGAAACAGAGGGTGAGATAGTAGATAAAATTTGAACTCCTTCATTATTTCATCAAATAGCCATCAAATCCTCATGAAGGTGCCATTTTCTTAACACCTTTGCCATAATTATATTTTGGTTTACAATAACTTGATTATTCAGATGACATATTTAGCACAACTGAAAAATGTTTGAAAGTACTGTACAATTATTACCATACATATGCCATTGTTAAGCAACTTGCTGAGCATCGCCTTGTAAGTGAATCACAAATGTTTCATTATCATTCATGTCTCCGGCACTAAACACCATTTATTAGAAAGAAAGAAAAGAATTCTTCTGAATTCTGAATTTGAGCTGTTTAACTGGAAAAAAAAATAACAAAGTAAATATATAACATGATTTTCTTTGTAAAATCTATAAGTATGGAGATATATTAGTTCAGCAATATTACTTTATTAACCATGAAATAAAGGATGCTGCTTCTGTTTACCCAAGCATATTTCTTTCATCTAAATATTTTCTTGAAAACAATTTTGGTTTTAAAAAAGCAACAATTTAGTATTATTTCCTAAAATTAAAGAATATTTACTTTAAAATCCATATTTGTTTATGCCTTTTTGTTTAAAACAACTAAAATTCATAGCTGCTTTCTTTTGCCATATGTAGGTCTCATGGACACAAGCATTAAGAACAATTGTAAAAAATTGTTACAAGCAACATGGCCGGGAAGACCTATTGTATGCATTTGAAGATCAGCAATCTCAACAGCAGGCTGTTGCAACTGCAGCTACACATGGCATTGCTCATCTTGTCCCATCACAAACAGTGGTTCAGACTATCAGTAACCCAGATGGCACTGTTTCTTTAATACAAGTAAGTACCAATACCTGCTAAGAATTATAGTTCTCAATGGACTGGCAAAATAGTGCATATTAAGTGATATCAAATAGGATCGGAAGATATTACACTGAACCATTGCTTAAGACAATAAAAAGGCACAAGAAATAAACAACAATCACTTTTTAGACATTATTCTGACATGTTCCCATTATGGTAACAAACTATAGATTTCTGTCTATGTGGAGTTGGGAGCAGGGTTGGAACTAAAAAAGTTGTAGGGTACAATATTCATTTGGATTATAATATCTAAAGACATTTCAGGTAGTAGATGACAGTATCCTACACCAGATTAGAAATAACAAGGCCCAGGTAATTAAATTTGTTTGTTAGTAGGCTGGAAGGAGGGTTAGGATTATCATTAGGCAGTAACAGTTTAAAGTAAGAAGGTCTGCTTTGGACCAGTTAATGTAGTCTTTAACAGCTTCATATGAACTAAAAAAAATTAAGAATATTGGAGTGATACATTACCAGGGAAGCGGAGAATGACATCTGCATAAAACAGAATTTTTGAGAACTATATAGTAATAATAGGGGTTATGCATTCAAAACTCAATAGAACTATGGTGAAAGGTTGAAATAATAGATCGAATAAAAGGTGGGCTGGTAAAAACCCTGTGTGTCATTTTGCTTGTCTTCTCACTACATACATTCATAATGGCTAACACAGTACAACACCCTAGTTCTAAAGGGCAAGGAGAAATTTAAATTTGTAAGAATATTGAGGAAGAATGGACAATCTTAATCATTTTGATAAATGCTATAGCAAAACCCATTGTACCCAAAACCTATCATAAGACCTGCAATTCTTTTAGTCAAATGCTTCCAAGAAGAGAAGGACTGCTGGAAATGAAAGGGAAGGAGCTGGGTCAGTTATGCACAGAAGGCGACATATGTTATTAGGGGCACAATGCCGCCATGTAAAACAATCTATCAGATATCTACTAAAGTTCAAACATGAAATCATAATAAGAACCGAAACACCTACCGCCTCACTGAAATGTATAATCTGTTTTAGGTGAGAGTACAACCACATATACAAATGTAAATAAGCTTCAAAAAGGGGGGCAGCAAGTAGTGAAACTTAGCTAATTTGCAAAGACAAATTCACTATACATACTGTAAATAAAATGAATGTGTCAATACATGAAACTTAATTAGTTCTAAATCACAGAGTGATTTAAAAGAGGAGCTTGCCAAATCATATGCCTTGGATAGAAAAAAATATTTCCTGTTTTGATGAAACTCACCAGATGAGTAAATAATATTATTACAGTGTGCCTGAATAAACTGATATTGACCCTGCTTTGCAGTCAAAAGCCATTTGACTCGCTACATTTTAGCTCAACTGGCTTTACATGCTTTTATTATTTCACAGGGAGTGCACAGCAAATAGTAAGACATAATTTTGTATCCCAAAAGGGAGCATTACATTGGTGACCTGCTGGATCTGTCAGAGTTAACCACAATTCAAGCTCAAATATCTCTTAAGCAAATTCTTAAGGTGAAAATTCTCCTTAAAGTACAGATTTTGGATGCTGATGTGGGTGACCATGAAAGTACAGTGATCCCTCGCTATATTGCGCTTCGACTTTCGCGGCTTCACTCCATCGCGGATTTTAAATGTAAGCATATCTAAATATATATCACGGATTTTTCGCTGGTTCGCGGATTTCTGCAGACAATGGGTCTTTTAATTTATGCTACATGCTTCCTCAGTTGGTTTGCCCAGTTGATTTCATACAAGGGACGCTACTGGCAGATGGCTGAGAAGCTACCCAATCAGAGCACGTATTACATATTAAATAAAACTCCTCAATGACATACGATGTGCTTCCCACGCGGTGCTTGATTTTTTGCTTTTCTCTGTCTCTCTCACTCTCTCTGCCTGACGGAGGGGGTGTGAGCAGAGGGGCTGTTTGCACAGTGGCTGTTTGCCTAGAAGATATGGATGCTCCTCTAAAAACTGCCGCTGCTTCAGCATACTTAAAAGCACGTATTGATTTTTGATTGTTTGCCTAGAAGATATGGATGCTCCTCTAAAAACTGCCGCTTTATCGCGATGCTTCAGCATACTTAAAAGCACGTATTGATTTTTTGATTGTTTGCTTTTCTCTCGCGCTCGCTCTCTGACATTCTCTGCTCCTGACACGCATTCTTTGAAGAGGAGGATATGTTTGCATTCTTTTAATTGTGAGAAAGAACTGTCCTCTCTGTCTTATCATGGAGCACAGTTTAAACTTTTGACTAAAGGGTGTTATTTCATGTCTAGATGGCTCTAATAATGTTAACAGTGTGGGAGAGTTTATAAGGGCTTAAAATATATAAAAATAACCATACAAATATATGGTTTCTACTTCGCGGATTTTCATCTGTTGCGGGGGGTTCTGGAATGCAACCCCCACGATCGAGGAGGGATTACTGTATACAGTAGTTTTGTATTGTATGAGAGCTTTAATGTAGAAATTTTAATTGGGCATTAAAGGGGAAATGTAGCAGAGCAGATTGTGCATGATGCCAACATGGTTCATTCAGGCCTCCCTGACATCAAGGTTTTTTTCACTAGTCGTGATGCATATAATACGCATTTCACTACATATTGCACTGTATGTATAATTTGCATGTGACAAATAAAATTTGATTTGATCAAGATTTGATTTGATATACATCTGCTATGAAAAAACTTCAGCCTACCCATATTAATATTATGTAATTTCTATTATCTGCCTACTTTTAATTTGCAAGGAAGTGTTTTTCTTTATAGGTTGCTCTTCCTTGAAATGTGGCAATTGTACAGACATATTAGTATTGTCAAAATAAGGTCCTGTTTATTAACATTTCTTGGGTAACCATTTAATCTCTAACAACATGGTAATACCAAGTCATGTTTTTTTTTTTTTTTATCTTTGCACTTGTCAGACTATTTAAAATTGCCAGTACATTTATTTTACCACATTTGTGTAGTCAGAACCACAGAAATGGAAAAAAAATACTTTGAACCTCTTACGTAACCCCTTTTTAATAGTTCTTTTTTATTCTGCTGTGGTGCTTAAGTGACTTTTACCAATAGCATTGATAGAACATTTTTAACCGTACCATGCATTTTATGTAACTGTTGATCCTGTTTAGCTGTATTATTAAATGTTTTAACATTAGAAGTTACTCATATTCAAGTATATATTTGGTTTAAGTTTTTATACAATATGTTTTCCCACTGTTCTTTCTCTTCTTGTACTATCATGTGATTACTGCTTTAAAAGTTTTATTTGGATGTGTTTTTCTCCTACTGTATTCACAGGTTGGTACAGGAGCTACTGTGGCTACGCTAGCTGATGCTTCAGAACTTCCGACAACAGTTACAGTAGCTCAGGTCAACTATTCCACAGTAACTGATGGGGAGGTAAGACACTCTTTTTTTCGTAAAAATAAATGAACTAAAATTGTTGCATATTTGTGATACTTTATTTTTATTTGCACTATTTAAATTATTACAGGGTGAGCCAAAAAGAAGTAACACACTTCAAATGTTTATTCTACAAAAACGCTACAAGATAAAATAAATTTCATTATGACACAATAAGCGGTATACAAAGTAGATTTTTTCACTGTGTCTTAAAAATGATGTCTTCACGGTGGCAGCCATCATTAGCGATACAATCTTTGAGACGATTTCTGAATGCTTGCAGGACTCATTCGGCCATTTCAAGGGGAATAGCAGCAGTTTAGTGGCGAATAACATCCTTGAGCACTTCAAGGCTTTGAGGCCGGTGAGTTATACCTTCAACTTGAGATAGCCTCAAAAGAAGAAATCGCACAGAGTGAGATCAGGCAAACATGAAGGCCACCCAACATCGCTACACAGGGAGATCAGCTTCCCTGGAAACATCTCCCGCAAAACTTGCATGGATCTCTACACTGTAGGAGCTGTTGCTCCATCCTGTTGAAACTAGGCATTCACCATATCCATTTCTTCCAGTTGGGGTTGCAAAAAGTTCTCTAGCATTTCAATGTAATGTTCTGAAGTGATGGTGACCGTTGCTCCCCCACCTCAAAAAAGTCCGGGCCTACAATGCCAAATTCTGCAACGGCACACCAAACTCTAACACTTTCACTGTGCAGGGGTCTTTGATGAAGTTCACGAGGGTTGGTTTCAGCCCAATAGCGAAAGTTTTCCTTATTTACGCAACCATTCAAATGGGATTGTACCTCGTTGCTGCACATGACGAGGACATCTTGATGAGCGGTTTACAGAATGTTCACACAAAACTCTCTACAGCTCTCCCAATCTCTCTCAGTGAGTCCCTGCACTACCATCATTTTGTATGGATGAAAATTAAGGACCTCGTGCAAAATCCTTCTCAAAGACGTGTTGTAAATGTCTAAGGCAGAAGCATGTTTTCACGCTGAACCTCTAGGAGACTGCAAAATTGATGCCCTTACAGCTTGGATGTTTTCAGGCATTCATACAGTCCGAGGACGGCCTGGAGATTTTCTGTTTAATGTACCTGTCAGTGTAAATTTGGCCATCCACTGAAGAATTGTTTTCTGATTTGGTATGTCACCGTTAGGAGGAATGCTGAAGTGTATTCAGAAGGAGCGTTGCGTAGTGATGAAGGATTCATTGTTTTTGAAGAACACTTCGACAACAAAAGCACGGTGCGCACCAGACTAAGGCAAGTTGCCGATTGAAAACTACAAGGGATCACCTATCAAAGGACCCCCACCCCAACCTACTCGGCTTTCTCAACCTCGCGCCATGACTTTGAGAAATGTGGTACTTCATTTTGTCTCACCCTGTACATTAATAACTGCAGTGAAATTCAGAAAAAATGCAAAATTAACGGTAATTAAAAAGTGAAAAATTTCAGATACAGTACATATATCAGAATCAAAAGAATTGATGGCAATGGAAGAAAGACAAAAAACGTTCAATTGTTGTATACTACCTAATTGGAATCACTGTGGTCCTAATGTTTTTGTTGAAATCAACTATATAGTGGAAGAAATACAGCCCTACACTAGATTTCCATTTTGATGCAAGACCATATCCCAGATGTAAATACTGAGCATTTTTAAGTGAAAGGTAGCCTGCATTCCTACTTCAGTTCAAACATAGTTTGATGCACTGATTTTTTTTTTCCCTTCACATTTGTAATATGACCCTCATTCTTGTTGGTGTTAGGATAGAAACAACATTCAGAAATTAGTGTTAATTTGCAATACATTTTTTTTGGAGTCCTTCATCACTGATGAGAGAAGGCATGATTACACGTTGACTATGTTTAAGCGCTGTCTTCTACACTTAGGCAATGTCCACACTACTATGTTTCATTTAAAAATAATATTTTTAAACAAATTCAATCTCTGTCTCCAATTGCATTTTCACATTATTTGCAAAATTATTCTTGTCCACACTAAAATCGCTGAAAATATAGAATCGCATGGAAGTTTTAAACAAGGCATAGACTGTATGATTTTGTTACGATTTAAGCCTGATATATATTCACCAAGTGATTTTCTGACTTAGCTGGAATTTCGTCTTCATCAGTATGAGAGCCACGTGCAGTATGAGAGTGGGTTCAATGCCTGATTGCATCTCACGGTTGGGCTGTTGCACAATCTGATGGAATTGTCTTGTAGTGTGAGCAGTCTCAAAAGCCAATTTTCTGATGTCACCATCAAATTTCATACATTGCACAGCGATTGCAGTGAGTGTGCATTGTACATATATAGTCTGAGCACCCACGTCATGGCATGGAAATTGGACCAAACATGCTTGTGCGGCTTGAGCACATATATGACTGACAAGTATATCATGCAGTGCGAATAGTCACTAAAAATCACACAAAATGCAAATTAGATGCTTATAGGTAAGCAGCACAACAAGCGCCAAGGAAAGCCTATACCTTTGGAGTGTGCTTTTAAAAGTATTCATTTTCGTTGGTTGAATAATGGCAGTGAAATATGCACAAAAGATGATGTCTGCATTTTTAAACAAAAATATAAATGTGTGGACAGGGTATTAATGTAGCTTCAACAATCTTTGTAGGCAATTTTAAATGACATCATATTACCATCTCACAGTAGCTATCTCATCAGTTTAATTTTGCATTTTTGCATTTACAGTATGTTGTAGTCTCCCATACATATATAACATCTTTTACTAATATGAAAATAGCAAGTTTACTGGGACATTTTACAGTAATAGAGGACTTCAAATTACAAATCTTAGCTGTTAAAATGCTACAGAAAGTATAACACAGGAACATAAATTCACAGATGTAGTTATTGATTATTTTGCTACACAGTATGTCAAAACAAAAGAAGAAGTCTGTCTGTACTTAATATTCTGTAATACTCAAAATAAGATTCAGGGAAAAAAAGGCAATTGAACCATTAGGGTCTAGTGATTGCAGTGTCATATGTTTCACAGTGTGTTACAGAATATTAAAACTGTTGAAATTTATCTATAAAGTAAAATTTAAAGCAGGTACAGTAAAATCTAAAAAAAGTCATAGTGGGGATAACTTAAAGAGAAAGTTTGGCATTTTTCAGGTTGAAGTTATTTTTTGGCAAACATGGTAAATATGGATTTGCAAAGTGAAATTATTTTCTATAAGTTTTAAAACAATACACAGTCAGTCCTGACAGTTTAAAATGAACCCCAGTGAACATATATATTTTTCCAAATTTTACCCTTTTAAAATGTTAATTAATGAAAAAATACAACCAAGTAATCAGCCTACCATTAATAATGTTCCCTAGTGACATCTTCTGATATCAGAATGAAAAGAGAGAAAGAATTGTTTCTGGTATTTCCCTTATGCATACTATATCTATCTACAAGTGCTGTGGCCACTGCTCTTTTTATTATGCATAAATGATCTGGACAAGGATATAATTAGTATACTGACTAAGTTTGCAGGCATACCAAACAGAGTGGAAGAGCACATAATATAGAATCAGCTGAATTGTTGTTACAGAAGGACTCGGACAGTATACAGGCTTGGGCTGATTTGTGACATTGTAAATGTAATTTAAGTAAATGAAATGTATTACATGTAGGATTATGTTTAATTACACAAATTTGAGATGTGAAAGTTGAAAGTACGCCTTCTGAGAAAGACCTAAGAGTTATAGTGGTCTCTTCACTATCTACATCAAGACAGAGTACATATGCAATCAATTAGGCTAAAAGGATGTAAGGTTATACTGTCACAATATGTGGAGTACTGTGTTCAGCTTTGACCTTCGTATTACAACAAAGACATAGCAGCATTATAGAAAATCCAGAGAAGGGTGACTAGGCTGATCCTGAGACTGAGAGATATAATCTATGAGGGGACATCGAAGAAGTTGGATCATTTCAGTTTAAGCAAATACAAATTAAGTGATGATATTATTGAATTTTTTAAATTATGTAGGGCGTTTATACAGTGGATCTCAGCTGTTATTTTAAAATATACTTTTGAACAAGAACAAATGGATATGGTTGGAAACTTGTTAAGAGAAGATTTTGCACAGATGTTAGAAAATTCTTCTTCACACAAAGAAGCATACACATTTAAATAAATTACCAAGTATTGTGGTGGAGAATAGGATCTTGGGAACCTTTTAAATCTCAAAAATTATTTTGGAGCATCTTGGTGAATAGGATGGACTGCCCTGTCCATTTTTATTTATTGCTTTTGTTCCTGTTATTTCTTTGTTTTTTACTTCTAATTTTAGAACCAGGATATGAAAAACTATTTCAGGCATGCATATGTTCTGCTATGTGTCAATAAATAAGACATGTGGTGGCCACCTAATATTCTGGGCGCTTTTTCTTAGCATGTATTGATTCCCATGATATAAGCAGATTATTGTTTGAATACCTTAATATGATCTGTGATCCGATTTATTTTCTAAATAGCAGCAATATGTTCATCTATGATTGTTTTTTTCCCCCCAGCAAGATCCTGCTCAGTATCATTACACTAAATTAGTTTTATGAATATGACCATGAATTCAGTTTAATTTAGTGATTTTCCCATTAATCAGATCTCAGTCCATTTGAACACCTGTGGAATGAGATGAAATTAACTTTGCAGAATAAAGATATACCGTTAGGTAGCATACAACAAGATTACAATAATGCATATTGACCACTCTGGATTTGACACTCAGCATGTTGTTTCTTTGTCTGCATTGCTGTTTACCAGATGCTTTTGGTTTCTACTCACAGGAAAATGTTTGTGTTGATTTTCACTTATAAATTGACATAATGTGAATAAATAATAATCTCTTACCGAAAGCATCCTGTGATGGTTTTTACACCCCATTGAGCACTGACTCCTGTCTTGCACCAAAAGCTGCTGAGGTGGCTACCTTATATTGGAATATACAAGCTCAGAAAAGGAAAAAAAAACTTGCTTGTGATTATATTCTCACGGACATACATTACTTTGATAGTATCTTAGAAGACTCTGCTAGAAGTAACATCATCTTTGGATCCAAAGAAGGGTTAGTACCACAGCCTGTCTCATCAACATCTTGTTGAAAGGCACACTCAATAACTTATTCTACAGGATGTTTGGAGAATGAGGCAAGTAAACCCTAGGAACTTTACAAATAACAGTGACTATGTAGATTTGAACTGGACCTGTAAGGTAGCAGCAGCAACCACTGCTTTGCAATGTATTTATATTTTTATATATTCTATATGTTTTATATATTTTTTTCAAAACCTTCATAGGGTGCAACATAGTTGTGCACCATGTCAAAATATAAAACCTCGGCTGTTACTACCATCTAAAAAGTTAAGTTACAAAAATATTCTGAAAATTGGTATCCATAATTAATCTTATCTTTGAACAGTATGTATTTCAGTAGGTTTAAAATGTTACTATCTGCACGCTACCCTTTTATTTGTATATATTTGTTAATAAATTTCTGTTTTAAGAAAAAAAGAAACACAGTTCTTTAAATAAATCAATATATATGCACACACACAAATGGTCTGAATACACTGGAATGACTAAAAAGGAGGAAAATGTAAAAATAAAAGAAAACTTCTCACATGGAAGTCACAGTCCAAGTGAGGCATTATGCAGGTGTATTTCTATTGGTATAAAGTTGCCCCAGTACCATTTCTTCACACATTTCAGTTGAATTATTCGTTGGCTGAAAGTACTCAATGTTAGTGTGTCAGAGAGAGAGGATGTGCAGCTTGGTTCATAATGGCACTCAGTTTTGTTTTATTTCTGTCCTTTGCTACTAACTCCAGTGGTTGTAGAGTGTGTCTCCCATAACTGAGCCTGCACTTTTAGTTACTTGTTGCTTCAGTGGGGTACTCTTGAAAGCTATGTTATCAGCCCTACACACAAGGTCAGGTTGGAGAGCAGGCACTGGTACAGCGCGTTGCCACACACTACGAAATGGTTTGAGATCCTGATTGGCAACTCCCCAGGCATACACACAACCCGGGATTCCCAGATATTTTTCATTCCTGGGAATAAAACTGCTGTAATTCCCGGGAAACCAGGAACAGCCAAGCTTGCATATATAGCGTGTAAAAGTGTAAAAATCGATCAAGAAATAACAAAGTTATAGTTGAAAATAATTAAGTGGCACGGTTTTTTGGCCCACGGTGTAGTGTTTTGCAGATTAATTTTGTCAACCAGCAGTAGTCGTCAGTCTCCCAGCTCCGACTAAAACTGAGTATAGTGGACTGGGAGGAGTCTGCACTTGGCAGCAGATCACGAATACCGGGACGGGGCAGACTTCATTGACGTCTGTCAGACAACAGCTTTGAACAGCAACTTGAAATTGCAATGTGTCAGTCTGTTGCATCCGCATTATCTGTGCCAAGAAATTTGCCATCACAGAATGATGACAAGAAACTGGATGCATCAGTAAAAGCTGAAATAGCAATGGCAAGCGCGGGTGTTGTTTAGAACAAGTGTATTAGTATCTGATCAGGTAGATCGTGTTGCATTCAAAAAAAAAATTTTTTTTAAACGTTAGTCTATTGTTATATCCTCCCTATGGCATTTGCCACTTGATTGACATACAGGGCGGCCAGTCTGAGATCTCTTTCCTTCTAACACACTGGTCATCCCACATGCACCCATACAATCAGATTGTGATTCAGACTACGAATGCCTTGAATGTAATTACACCGATCTACATGCTGTCAAATAAATGAACCAAACGCCGTAGCGCTGACGTCTGAGGTTCGATTCCCGAGACGGGGTGCAGTGAGTGTGAACGCCTGATGAGCCCAGAATTAGGGCAAAACACGTGTCGCGTACCCTTTACATTATTTGACAGTAAAACTTTGCAACATTCTATGATCTGCTTCTCGCAACTGAAGAGGGCACTGTGGCGGATGTTTGCCGACACAAGCGTTACCTGGTAGGTAACCACCCATACAATCAGATTGTGATTCAGACTACAAATGCCATGAATGTAATTACCCCGATCTACATGCTGTCAAATAAACGAACCACACGCTGTGGCGCAATGTAAAAGGTGAAACACGTTTCGCGTATTCTTTGCATTATTTGACAGTAAAACTATGCAATATATATATAGCATTTTTAATGTACAGTAGGTAGATCATTTCGATCTGGTCATTTTAAAAGTAGCTTGCAAGCCGAAAAAGTGTGGGCACCCCTGAACTACTGTAGATACGTGTACTTATATGACAGCATGAACTGCTTGTAGATAAGGTTAGTCTTTTATTGGTGTCAACATATTGCAGTAATTTTATTAAAAATAAGTGTCGGTCATTCTAAAACCATTCACATGTGAGATGCCCGTGCACTGTGTCATCTCCGGGAGCCCGGTATTCCCGGGAATGACATGCGGGATTCCCAAATTCCCGGCAATGGATTCCCTATACACACGGTCCAGTCCCACCCTCTGGAAATTACCCTCTATCTGCTGAAGCCAGGTGTTACGTGAGCATCCCCTTGGCCTGGTTCAGTCTCTCAGGTCCTCAACAATGAGGATTCTGTGAGCTGGATCACCCTTGGGGAATTGCACCACATGTCATAACTAACGCTTCTCACAATGCAGGTAACGTGCATCATTCAGAACTCTGTGAGCAACCGCTCATTCAACATAAAGTCAAACCAGCGGTACCCAAAGATTCTCCAAAGAGACACAGTACTGAAGGAGTCCAGTGTTCTTCTCGGGTCACAGGATAGCGTCCATGTCTTGCAACCATATAGCAAGACAGGAAGCACCAGGACTCTAAAGACTTGGACCCTTGTCCTTTTGCATAGATATCAGGTATGCCACACACCCCTTTCCAGTGACCTCATGACCCCCGATGCTCTCCCAGTCCATCTTCTGACTTCATAGGATGAATCACCAGGGACATGAATGTCACTGCCATGGTAAGTAAACCTCTCAACAAGGTGGACACTCAGCTGATAGCTGTGCTCAAGAGGCGATTAAAGGCCTGGATGTTGGCTTTCATCCAGGACACTTGCAAGCCCAGACACAGACTGCTCGCTCAGTCTCTCAAAAGCCCCAATCAGAGCCTCCATTGACTCCGCAAAGATCACATTGAATTGTCAGCAAAGTCAAGATCAGTAAATCTTCACCAGCAGATGCCCCACAGCCACTGGACCCCACGACCTTGCCCAACACCCAGTTTATGCAAGCATTAAACAGAGTAGGAGCAAGAACACACCCCTGACAAACCCCAGAATCAACTGGGAAAAACAAAGAGGTTCTGCCTCCACCCTGCACAGCACTGAGTACCAATGTACAGGCTGACCATGATATCCAGTAACCTCGAGGAGATCCTGCAGTGTCTCAGGATGTTCCACAGGGCAGCTTGATCAACTGATTCGATAGTCTTCTAAGAAGAAAGCGCCTGCTTTGCCCTTTCTTATATAATTCCTCTGTGTTATGAGACCAGTCCAACCTGTCATTGATGTGGACTCCCAAGTACTTGTAGGAGTATACCATCTCAACATCCACTCCCTGAATAGTGACTAGACATACTGGCTGTTTTGTAATGGTGAAAGTTAATAACCAGTTCCTTGGTTTTGCTGATGTTAATATGCAGACAATTCTCTTTGCACCAAGAAATAAAGTTTTCCACTTGACTCCTATACTCTGTCTCATCCCCCATATCAATACACTTCGTAAGTGCAAAATCATCTAAGAATATCTGCAAGTGATATGACATGGTGTTATATTTATAGTCTGAGGTGTATAGATGAAAAGAAAAGGAGACAGACTGTTCCTTGTGGTGCTCCAGTGTTACATCATTATCAGAAAAACTGTCCTGTCTCACAAACTGCGATCTGCCGGTCAGTTAGTCCATTATCCAAGACACCATAGGCTAATCCACCTAAATATCTCTGAGCTTACGCCTCAGATATTACAGATATTGCTAGATGGTATTGAAGGCACTGGGGAAATTAAAGAAATCTTAATTTTTATTTCCTTAATTACAGATACTGTTAAAATTGTCATTAAATTAATTACTAGTATACAGCACTATGAGTTAATAACATTCTTTAAAAATAATGCAATACAGTACTTGTTAAAAGCAATTTAAATTTACTTGAAGTGAAAAAGTTATGTATCCAAACTGTGTAATATAATAAATAATATTGCAAGCTTTCAAGAGCTGGAGTTGATGCTAATTATACTGTAATTTTACTGAGTTTTCATCTCAAAAGATACCAAATAAATCATCATTTATTTGTCATCTTAAATAATAGTACAATTTTTAACACTGGTCTAGTAATTTTGGGTTATTTGTTATAATCTGTTATCACTTCCTGCATCATCTAGTTGAAATTTTCTGTTAAAAGAATTAGGTAGAGTTGGGACAGTGCATTAACTCTGCAGTGATAAACCTGTGTTTTATTTGGTTGTGCAGTATACAGATTGCAGCTTGTAGTGATACAAATAAGTTAGGGTGTAATGCAACATTTAGATTAATAAGAATTGTATTAATTCACATATACATAAAATGTGTGACTACACTATAAACACCATTCATTTTTATAAATGTATAACCAGTTAGATGATTAAAGATCCCATTTCAACAGTGTTAGGCACAAAATCAACCCTAATTTTTGCTAAAGCACAGAATATATACAACCTAATGTTTAATTTTTTGTACTTACTAATTTCTATTCATAGTTATTAAGTATACAGTATTAATAAAAAGTAAAAAATATAAAATGAATAGTGCATGATTATGGTCACATGCTTGTAGTAAGAAAGGTTAATTTAAGATACTTAGAAAAAAAAATCTTAAAATAAAGTGTTTGTGCAGTAAAGAACATTAAACAAAATTTACTTGGCTAAAGTTACATATAATTTAAAGCAGTCCAAAATGCACCCTAACAGATTGATTTGTGTCTGTCTATATGTTAAATTACATCTTTGTCCTTTTAGATAAATATTCATGACCTTTTATAGAGTGTGAGTTTATTAATAATAAGCCAGCTACGTAACATAAAGCACACCTATTTAACAGATCATTAGAAGTATTTTTAATATTGAACATATAATCACTCAGGTTTTATAACTGAATATAGGTTCTGTGTATCAGTTTCTGCTAAAATATCTGCATACTAAATTACCAGTTAATTCATTTTATCTTACAAATTACAAAAGAGGTTAATGTTATGTTCCACAAAATTTTCTGCATTTTAGCACCTGAAGCACTTTAGCATTGCAGGAGAAGTTGTTTCTGTTCAAGTATAATTTTTGTCCTAATATGTTTGTGCTAAATAAGTTTTAAATGTTTTCAACTAATAATACCGTACGTATAGTAACCATATTCCACTTTTATTTATCTGTTAAAGTATCTGCTCATTAGCATATTAATTTTCCTTGTTGTTTTGCTTAATATAAGTTTCAGCAGTTAGTTAACATTTGTAAAAACTCAAGATTATAAAATACCTTTTCTTTGAAATATCCTAATGAAATATTTAAGACATGGTATTCTCTGTACCCATGTACTGTATGTAAATGATCACATAATAATTAAGAAAAATAATTGAGATTTTCTGTTTGTTTGTGTTTGTTCCTTTTACAGGTTGAACAAAACTGGGCAACGCTCCAAGGGGGGGAAATGACAATTCAGACAACGCAAGCATCAGAAGCCACTCAGGCCGTGGCTTCATTAGCCGAGGCAGCAGTAGCAGCATCCCAGGAGATGCAGCAGGGAGCAACAGTAACTATGGCACTCAACAGGTACGCAAGAAAGGGAAGTTGGGGTTTCTCATGGGATGACATGTGACTTTAGGATATTTACTAAATGGACAGAAGGCTATTTTGTAAACACAGTCATGTTTTGATCTTGGAGTAAAGATGTTTATTAATTCTTTGAAAAATGGAAAATGGACAAAAGAGATCAACATACTTATACTTCTCTGTTCACAGATTATGTAGGTATTAACCACTCAAAACCCCATTTATACTAAGATCTTCAAAATTAGCATTTTATTAAAATCTATCAAAATATAAAACTAATATTTACACTCAAGTATACAGTTTTTCTTTGTGGAAATATAAATAAAGATATTCTTAATAGTAGAGACCAGTTACCCTTGCTTTACTTTAGCAGTCAAGTTCTTATTTAGGTATTAGTCATTTTTTTTCTATGACAATATTGATTTAGGTTTATGCAGCCTGTTAGTTTTGATTTGAAATTTATATATGTTTCTGTAATATATGTAATGTTAATGATATTCCAATTATGTCTCTGCAATTTTTTATAAAGCTGTTTTTTAATTCCTTTCAAAATTTGATATACATTTTGTAACGTATCAACATTGTTTAAGCTAAAGTAGTTTATCTTCTTCAATACTTTCATATGTAGTAACTCAATCTGCATTTCTGTAATAATTCTAAATTCTCCTTTTAGTAAAGTGAATAATTGATCGGGCCATCGCGAGAGAATTTTTTGTAATCACTTTCTTACTACTCTGTAAATTGTAGCATCCTGTTTATAATTTTAATTGTTTTTTAAAGTCTAACTCCAGAAGGAATGATAATAAGTGATGGAATGGCATGAAGTCTCAAATGCTCTGTCCAGTGCTCAAGTAGGAAGTCTCTGAGTATAATTACGGGTTTGAGTGAAATTATTTATTACTGTTCACATTTAAACAATTGGCCAAATGTTGGTACAGCAGCATGCTACATTTTTACCACTATTGTGTGGCATGCTACTTTACCTACATTTGGCCAGTTGTTTAAATGTAAACAGTAATAAATTAATTCACTTGACCCCATAATTGCATAATCTGTTATAGAGCTCTTTCTGTCTTTATTTTAAAAAGTTTATTTGGTTTCAAGCATATTTTATTTTTCCCCTCTTCCATTCATTACACACAATTAAATACATCTGTTGTTTCAGTTTACCTCTCTCTTCCTTATTTCTTGTTTTCTTGCAAGAAATTTTTAGTAAGAACTGTAAATCCCCATGAAAATTAACAAAATATATGAAATAATTCCTTCAATAGTTAATGCTTTTGATTCTTGCTCTTTACACTTCATAGTGTATTTGTCCCATATAGCATCAAACTGTGTGTAAATTTGTAATTGTATTTCATATATTACTTTTATGTATGTTTATAAATTGAAGCTAAATATAGAATGTGAATGTGAAAATAGGGCAACAAATACAGTGTGTATGTGTGTATATATATATATATATATATATATATATATATATATATATATATATATACTGTACAGTATATGTATTTGTTGCCCTATTTTGACATTCACATTCTATATTTAGCTTCAATTTATAAACATATATAAAAGTAATATATGAAGTACAATTACAAATTGGATTGCTGCTGTCATAATCGGTTTGAGTTTCATGGTTTGTTTCAATTACGACAGTATTTGCAGAACTTGTGTTAAAGTGACATTCGGCATCTGTCAAGCGTTGTAAGCATACAACCGGTTTCATTGATAACTTCACATCCAGCTTTTGAGAGTTTAAACATTCATAAACATCAAAGTGTCCACTACTGAAATCGTCACCTGTGAATCTAAGATGTTTAAGAGGCATTGGCGGTTGTCGAAAGGTGTAAAATATTTGGCCATTTCGGCACACTTGAAAGTGACAACCAAACAATTCACCGGCAGCCATCAACTCGCATGCAGAACCATAGGTGAAGGGCTTAAGCATTTCACTCTTATAGTGCTCTTGTGTTGTATAATTATCTCCTGTACCATCATCAGTCCACACCTTGAACCTGTCCCAGTCATTCAATAAATAAGACACAATGTTCCTTTGGATATCAAGAGTGAGCATGATATGGCCGTGCAGTATGTAACAAAGAGAATGGAAAAGGCAGGTGCCATCTCCGGGCATGGAAACCACTCGGTAAGTGACAGTTCTTTGATCGATGGTGATCACCTCGATAGACATGTTAAAGGAGGTACGGTTCGAATGATAAAGGAAATGGGTATGTGAACAATGTAAAGTAAGTTTAAAATACCTACACAATAACTATAATCGTAATAAACGAACAATAAAACAGCAGAGAAGCCATGGATTAAATAAAAAGGCTGTAGTTATCAGCAGGGAGATGTGAATCCCGTGACGAAGCAAGGAAGGTAATGTAGAGACTGGAGCGACAGACGGCCTTATATAAGGCAGGTAGCCAACAACGTGGGAGGCGTTGGGATGGGGGAACCAACGCTGCCTCACACGGTGACCGAGCTGCAGGCTATGGACGTATATATGTACGTAAGTAGGATTCAGTTAGCATTGGGAACCCGAGTACCAAATTTCTTAAAGATGGGCCCATAAGTAACAAAAGTTGGAAAGTTCAATATGGTGGCCGACAGTGGCGTCATACCACCAAAATAAGTATGTACATTGGTTTCGGTTAGCGCAGGGAAGCTGCCTACCAAATTTCATGAAGATGGGGCCATAAATAAGAAAGTTCAACATGGCGAACGATGTGAACCGTTATGACTGTTACACGTAGAATTTCTAAATGAAACCTGCATAACTTTTGTAAGTAAGCTGTAAGGAATGAGCCTGCCAAATTTCAGCCTTCTACCTACACGAGAAGTTGGAGAATTAGTGACGCTGGAAAGTTCGATATGGCGGCCGACAGTGGCGTCATACCACAGAAATAAGTACGTAAATCAGTTTCGGTTAGTGCAGGGAAGCAGCCTACCAAATTTCGTGAAGATGGGGTCAGCATTCTACCTACACAGGAAGTTGGAGAATTAGTGACACTGGAAAGTTTAATATGGTGGCCGACAGTGGCGTCATGCCACCGAAATAAGTACGTACATTGGTTTCGGTTAGCGCAGGGAAGCCGCCTACCAAATTTCATGAAGATGGGGCCATAAATAAGAAAGTTCAACATGGCGGACGTTGTCGACCGTTACGTGTAGAATTTCAAAATGAAACCTGCTTAACTTTTGTAAGTAAGCTGTAAGGAATAAGCCTGCCAAATTCTTCCTTCTACCTACACGGGAAGTTGGAGAATTAGTGATGAGTGAGTGAGTGAGTCAGTGAGGGCTTTGCCTTTTATTAGTGTGTATATATATATATATATATATATATATATATATATATATATAGTATATATATACAATATATATCTTGTAAGAAAAGGCGCTATATTGCGCTCGACCCTACACAGATTCACACGGGAGGCACGGGTAAGATAAAACATATTTATTTTTCTTCAGCAGGAGGGCACGTCTTCCCCGTAATCCCTCCAGCCACAACATAGTCCCAAGCACAGTACAAAAAGCACTCAAAGTAATAAAGCACTTTCTCTTCCTCCACCACTCCTTCCTGGCAACCTCGTCCTCTCCCTCTCGATTCTGGCTTCTAAGTGGAGGTCACTGGCTCCCTTTATTGGGTATCCGGAAGTGCTCCAGGTACTTGATTGTCAACATCCGGCTGCACTTCCGGGTGTGGCGAGGCCAATACCCAAAAGGAGCCAGCAGCTCCTGCTGCGACATCCCCTGGCGGCACCTGCGGAACCCAACAGGGCTGTGCAGAACTCCAACCCCCATGAAAGCCCTGATGGAGTCTGAGGCATCGCTGCAAGCCAGGGAGGCTGCCATCTAGCGTCCAGGGTGCGTTTTCCACCCTTGTCCCCCGGTATATATATATATAACACACACACACACACTAGGGGGTTTGGATGGTTGACTGGATGTACAATTTAAAGAGATTGTTATTTTAGTGAATGAGTTATTCCCCCAGGGCTGCTTGTGCCGCACTGCATGATTTGCATGTTGCGCTGTGCGTCGATCATTTAACAGCCTGTACAGCAGCTGCTGCTACTTGTGACGTGCTGCGTGATCTGCATGCCGCGCTGCGAGACTATCGTTTAAAAGCCTGTACAGCAGCTTCTGCTGCTTGTGAAGTGCTGCGCGATCTGTACGTCGCGCTACGTGTCGTTAATTTAAATGCCTGTATGGCAGCTGTCCTTTAAGCCAGCTGCTGCTTTAAAGCCTTACAATACCTACATACTTCTGACATATCACCTACTGTATGTCCATATATTCGATCTCTTTTTGCTGTTCCGTTATTTCACCGAGTAATAATTTCCATTTGTTTGTGCTATTGAGATCTTTATTATCTTTTTTTTTTTTGATAGTTTCAAATTTTCCTACTTTCATTTCTTTACCTTGCTCTGCATGTGTATCATACCATTTTTTTTTTTAGCCTTTCGATTTCCACCGCTTTCATATTCTGTAACCTGCTCTATATGTGTATCGCGGCAACATTTTTGAAAGTCATTATGAAGTCTTTTATTTCTGACCCGGATTTGACCTACGAGCTTTTTCAGTTCCTCTTGGTCCGGGCTGATTATTACTTTCCTTATTTTCTGAATTTGCACGTAGATTATTATTGTTCTCTTGTGTTCTCTTGTGCATCCTTTTTTGCCTCCTTTTCTCTCCAGTGCTTTTGTGTTTTTTTTCGACGCGCTGCTCTTTCTTCTTCGCTTAGTCGTTTATGTGCCATATAGAACGTATAACATTTTTAGGAGCTGGGAGCACATGAAGTGCGTCTCCCAAAAGAATTCCAACAACTGTGAGGTTAGATGTCCGTGAACTTGTTTTAAATTGTTTGTAAGTTGGGCGTGACATGCATTTCTAAGGTTGTAATGTCTAGTCTTGCGTGATGTCAAATATGTGTGTGTGTATATATATATATATATATATAATATATATATATATATAATATATTTTATATATTTTATATATATATATATATATAATATATAATATATATGTATATATATGTATGTGTGTGTGTATGTATATAATACCTCTAACGCAACATGAAACATAATTTTCTTTCAATTTATTACATTTTACTATATTTTACCATGGTTAATTACTCGCTATAATATAAAATAGTTAGCTCTGTTATGCATATGTAACAATTCCCATAAAAATAATCTGTTTAAATTGTAAATCCGCTTCCCCAAATGCGAGCGGCAGATCCACAAAGTTGATATATATATATATATATATATATATATATATATATATATATATATATATATATATATATATATATATATATATATATAATGTATACTGTATGTATGTGTATATATGTTAGTAAGATGGGTAAGCAACATTTACAGGGGTGTATTAATTATTAACATAGTATAACATTCTCAGACTCGTTTGTTTTAGGATCTCATGGGGCAAGAGCTTTTCTTGGTAGCAGTAGGTGCAAGGCAAGAAGCATCCTCAGATAGGACAGCAGTTCATTGCAGGGCCCACTAGCACACTTCCACACACCCACAGTGAATTGCCAGTTAACCTAACATGAACATCTTTTGGGGATGTTGGTGGAAAACCAAAGTTCCCATAGATAGATTATCCTTGGTCATGGAAGAGGGAAAATTTGAAGTGAAGGGATGCTGATGTAAAAAAATGGTAGGGTATGGGAGGCTAATGTTTTGGAAACATGTATGTACAGGTTAATTGGGGACTGTTTAAAGATGAATTTGGTGTTGGTAGTTGTAGAATAGTAGTATTGAGATATGCAAAAACAAAGTCCTAGTGACAATATAAAAACAGTAATGTTGAAGGTACTAATCTCGGGAGTAAAAGCTTCATTTTGAAACACTAATAACTTAAAAGTACTTATTCAGTACTGGAAGTACTAAAATAGCACAGCATAGTGTATCCAAAAATCCTTTAATGAGTTTGCTAAAAGGGATGCAAAAATAATGATTGATTTCACTGTAATTACCCAAATATAAACTTAATATTTTACTTTACATAGTGTGTGGTAAAACACATTAGGTGTCCATGTTTGGTGCATTACTATTTGTAATAACAACAGAGCAACTCAGGACCTGTGTGTGTGTGTTTATGCCTGTTGCTGCAAAGACATGCAACCATGAAATGTATAAATAGGAAATTGGCTGATTGCAAGTTCACAAGCAAATGGGATTAGCTTGCTGGGTTCCCTCATCCATATACTGTGGGTTGTTAGGCCAAGGACTTGCACATACAGACTTTAAAGTAGTCTTAGTAGGATAGAGAAGGAAGATTGAAAACAGAAAAAGAAATAAAATAGAAAAAATCAAGGAAGAGTGAACATTGAAAATTGAAAACAGAAAAAGAAATAAAGTAGAGAAAAAAGGAAGAGTGAACATTGAAAAGGGGAGAGAGAGTAGAATCAGGTGCTGGACCCAGTGCGGTTGACAGGAAGCAAGACAATCACAAGAAGGCATGGAGGAATTGCACCTCGCTTTATTTATTTGGACACTGCTGATTGTTTTTGTTTTTTTTTTTATAAAATGCATTGAACTGTTTCATGTTTTTTCTTGTTTATGTGTCCTCATTGCACTAGTCATGACTGTCAATGTCCTGGGAACAAGGTAATGCCAAGGTTGCAGGCATCCTGGGGCATCATATAGGGGTGTAGTAGAATCACCATGCAAAGAGTATTTTACCAAATATTTTGTATATAAAATTAGTTGGATATTTTAAGTGGATCTTGGAGAATTTTTGTTACATTTTTGAGGGTACTTCATGTGCCATATGTGTAATGTTTTTCAAAATCCAGTTCCATTTTTGTAGTAAAAGCTATTGTACTGTATAACAGAAACATTACAAAATACCAAGTAATTTAAAGTAAAAGACCAGAGCAGGACAGATTAATCTCCAAGTATATACCTTATAATTGTTGCTACTATATTTTGGGTTATGTAGGGATACAGTTTGGGGTGAGCAGCTGTTAGGTCCCCTACTGGAAGCTAAGTAAGTTTGCTTCTGACATACTGTATCTTTTCAGCCAAGATATAGTTTATAAATTAAATGGTCAATTGCTTCATTCTGCTTTGTACAAAGTCACCTGAAAAAGATGGTATAGCCTTTTTCAACAAAAAATAAGTCAACATATACAGATTTTTTGATAACATGGCTTTTCTGTTAATGGCCTATGGGAGTGCTATGGGAACAATAGTAAAGTTAAATAAATTTCCATGCTATTTACAGTCAATTTTCAACAATCTTCCCTATTTTACAGTGTATGAGTGTGTGTGCGAATGTGTATAAATAATTTGTAATGTGTGGCTTTGGAAGATGAATGATGTGTGTGTTTATAATATGTGTAGTGAATATGCATCTCCACAGGATGTTTGTATATAGGGTTAATAACCAACGGATTGATGCAACAGGTGTTTAGAGTTTTGCTCAGCACATTTTCCACCACAAGACTCTCATAGTCCCAACACATTCTTAGTGCTGTAAATACTCCCATTGATTGCACCACTGGAATGGTTTCTCCCGAGAGCTTGTTATCAACACAAAACACAGCTGGGTTTTTCAGCTGTTTTCTTCTCAAGGTGTAAGGTGGGGTATCTGATGTTTAATAAATAATAGCAGGAGCTATATGTTATGTATACAGTGTTTTTAATTGTTTATTTCCTTTTTATAGTGAAGTAAATTAAATACAACGCCTAGGACTGAAATGGTATTTACTTAGATGTGTTCATTTTTTTTTTAAAGATTGTGTTCTATATTCAGCAATATTAATTAATACTCAAAGTTAAATCACTATGTTAACTATGTTAAAGTTAAATTCCCTTTTTTTGTTCCTGATCATTCCTCCTGCATTCTTGGTCTACACAGTTTTCTCTTTCAGTTTTTCTCGTAGTATATTCGCTGGAAAATTAATATTAATATTTTCATGTCAGTTTTATAAATAGCTCACATTTAGAAAACTTGTCTAATCAGTCACCATACTTAGAAAAACAGACCTGAAATATTTGCCATTAATAGAAAGGGCAGTGATATATTGTATTCAGAGGAACTTAACAAAATAACAATTTGAATTTAAATCATTTTTAAAGATTATCTGTTAAAGTTCATCATAAAAATCACACTTTGAATATTTATGGTCTAACATATTAACAGCAGTAAAAATTCAGATTTCATTATAAAAATTCTATATTTAATTTGAATACCAATATCTCTCATAGCGCCTGTGGAAAAAGTCAAGTGACTTTGTTTATTACAGCGTACCAGTGACACAAAATCATGTTCCCCAGAACCATTAATTCAACGTATACATAAACACGTTTGGCCACATTATTCAGTAATCGGTCCATTATAGTTGGCAGTTCCTTAGCACTCAGGGACACTTTAAAGACGCTCATCACTAGTTATCATCTTTGCTTATGTGGAGTTTGCAGATTCTCCCTGTATATGTGCTTCTTTTTACACTTCACAGTGATTTAGATATTAATTTTATTGATAACTTTAAATTTGTCTAAAATGTGTTAGTATGGTCTGCAGTTCTTTCTTCAGATTGATTTCTTCCTTGGAAAAAGTATATATGAAGAAGGCTGTATCTGTGCATTAGTAAAAATGTTTGCAATTCCCTATCTCACTGTAATGAATTAATTAGATATAAAATAACCGATAACCGTGTAATAGGAGACATACCAAAAGGTATGCAGTTTAGACTAATGTCTGCCAATGAAAAAGAGCTCTGAAATAACAGAAAACAGAGTGGTGGCCTGAGAGGAGTTATGCGAAGAGATACATACCCCCATGTTCCTAGTTCATGAGTTTTCAAAAAAGAAAATTAGAGTAGACATGGGTTTCAAGGGAGAGTTAATCCTTCTAATGGCAGAAGGCACCCTGGAGGCAGATACCACAATGTAAATGGATCTGAGAGAATTGTTCTAGAAAAGGAAAGAAAGCATTGCTGCTACCAGTTTGTTTGGTGTAACAAGGTGACTATGCAACCAGTTACAGAAGCTGATGGAACAAAATAGCTGTCTCTTAAAATGTATAATGTCTCAGGTGGGATGCAATAATTTTATAACACCATCCATCTCTGCTTCCAGGACTGATAACCAATTGACCTAGAGATCTCCCTGAAGTTGCCCCTTCTGATTGACCGTAAAGGTCCAGTAGCATATCAAGCCAGAACTTTACCAATATGCCTTTCCTCCACATTCACCTGTAATGATAAAGAGAGATTAGCTTTTAAATAACAACAGAAAATTAGGTAAAATACAGTAGTTGTGCTATAATTTACGTTACCGAAAGTGCACAATTAAAAAATAGTCCATTGTTTAGCCAAGCCAAATGATACTCATAGGCTTTACTTTTTTGATATTTCCTTTGCTTGTATCATCTCATGACGCTATGATTCTTTCCTTCGGTACTTATTTGTAAAGCCTGATGGTGCAATTTATTTTGAGTGTTCCTGCTATTTTGTTTGCTGTCAGTAATTAAAATTTCTGTTTTTCAGGGGCGGGAGCAGAAACAAGCAATAAGCACATGCTCTCAACCTTTCCTGATTAAGTTTATAGAAATTATTACTGATCCATTCAAGGATGTTGGTATGACTCTGGGCTTAAAGGCTTAGAGTCATCTAGTGCAGTCAACAAATAAATCTGTGTACTGTCTGCATCAGTGTGATAAGTAACTATGTTTTGAAATGATCATGTCTAATCATGTCTCTGCATATAGGCAGAGAATAATAACTGACCCAAAGCATATCCCTTCAGCCAAACATGCAGTACATAATATCATAGATCTCAGATATATAATCACTAGATTTGACAAAGAATTTCCTTCCTGTGATATGAATGAAACCAACTTGATACAATGCCAAAAAGTCCAACCCACATAAGGCAGTCAATAAGAATGCTGTAATCAATCGTAACAAATGCTTCACTCAGGTCTAATAGAACAAGAACTGACAGATCCTTTGATTCAGCATTAAGACATAAATCATTGACTACTTAAACCAATGTACAGTAGTTTCTGTAGTCTTCTGTACTATGATTTGGTCTGAAACCTGACTGAAAGTTATCCAGAGTAAACTTTTGTATTCAAGTATTCATTTAATTGTTGAAAAAAACTTTTTGTATAATTTTACTTAAAAAGGATGGAAAGATTAAGATATTTTTTTAAGTAGTGACTTAGCTGCGATAGTTTTTTTTTAGAATTTTACTTAAAAAGGGCAGGTTAGAGAAAGGTCTGAAATTGTCTAAGACAGAAACATTGATATTATTTTTCATAAGTGGTGGCTTAGCAGCAGTTTTTAGAGAGTCTGTCCTATGAACGATTAATTATATCAAATACACTGTCAATTAACAAATCAAAAATATCTTTAAAAAAGTCTGTAGGGATGTTATTAAGGACACGTGGATGGGTGTAGTAATTATTTTATAAAGATCAGACTTATTTTAGTCAAAGAGTTTAAACTGTGTCCACTATGCTGAATTTCAACTAAATCTGTGGCTGAGGTTTGTGGCATACTATACCTTATATACTTTCTCTGAAAAGATTGCTGCAAGAGAGTCACATTTAGCCACTGATTGTTTAAGTTTACATTCAATAGACTGAGCTGGGTGCAAAACACAGTCACTGGCTGTACATAAGATTTTTGGATTTCCTGCACTATAACAATTATTATTATTATAATTGTTACTATTATTATTATGTATTTATTATTGTTATTTTGGAGAACTGGCACCTTAAGTTTTTTAGGAGGTACAATGTCTGCCACAAGTTTCAGTTTTCATTGAAAATGTCAACATTAGTGTTTATGTTGCGATCTGTATTAGAGTAGCTACATACTACAATAGGATTGACTATTGTGTCATCAAAAATCTTTTAAAAATCAGCTTTTTTGTCCTGGCACTGATACACTAAAGAAAAAACAGCATTGATCAGATATTCCAATATCCACTATCTGAGTCACATCAATTATAAGCCCCGTGAGATGAGCAGATCTAATGTGTGCCCCTCAACTGGGTGATATGTTGAGTATGATCAAAAACTTTTAAAAGATCCATAAATTCTGTAGCTTTCGAATGATGGTGATTATCTACATGAAAGTTGAAGTCATCTACTCTAAGGAAATTGTCATTACTGGTTATTATAATGGATGATAAATCATAAATGAGGCAATGTATTTTGGTGATCAGTATATAGTTAGAAAAAGGGTCTGTGATACTCCTATAACAGTGACAAAATACATAAAAGGTGAAAAACTGACAAGACTGGCATCCTAATAATTTACTTTGCTTGAGAAAACATTTGCTAAGCCATGGCTTTTCTTTCCTGACTGAGTAAAATTAAAGCTCATTGGTGCTGCCTCTATAAATAATACAGATCCATCACTACTGTGCCACGTTTCAGAAAGAATTCAAAAGTCTATTTTTCTCTCAGTATTAAGATCATTTATATAAAACATTTGACTAGTTAATGCTCTTAATATTAAATAATGCCATGTTAATTAAGGGTCTCATACTAGAGTTTCTGCACAGCTGCCTCTTTCTAACTAGAGATATTAATTACATGTTAAGTACAACAACCAGGTAATGGCTATTATTTTGAATAATGAAAGGTAGTCAGGAGTATTGTATTACATTTGTAATGCTGGTGGACAGGACCCTAGCTTTGAATCTACAAGGGTTCAACCCATCCCTTTTGTAGAAACATAGTTTCTCCCAAAAGAGATCCCAGTTGTCAATAAAACCAATGTCATCATGTCCCTTGCAGAAGGATAGCAGCCAGTTTTTCAGGGACACAAGTCAGTTGTAACCCTTGTCAGGATGTTCTGATCATTGGTCGAGGTCCGAAGATGAAGACTTTAGCATGTGGGGGTGCGTTCCTTGAAGGCAAGTAAAATAAAAAGATTGAGCACAAGCCTAGTTTATTTTACTTTACTTTAGAATTACATTAGTGAGTTCTTGGCAACTCCTGAAGAAATTCTGAGGAAATACTAAGGTAGGGTATGTGACTTTTTTTTTTTTTTTCTAATTTAGATAATACATCACATTCTTTTCCCACTGAGGCAAAAATAGTGTGGTATAGGATATTACAATTGATTTTTTCATAGCACCTTTCTCCCATATTAAATAATTCTAAATATTTCTTTTAATGCATTTGGAGTGATTTTAAATATAAAGCTGTCTTAGAAATGTATAAAAATTTTGCCTAAATTGTAGGACATTTTTAAAACATATGACCTAGCAATGTAGGCATTAGATTGTGTCATTCACAAATTGAACCTTGCCCTGGTTACATTTTAGACAGTTTTAGTCAAGATAGTGTTTATATAATCAATGAACAATTTTTAGTTGAATTAGGGAAAACTTGGCATATTTTGAACTAGAATGTATTTTATGAACAGATAAATTCCTTTCCCTTTACATATCCCCAAGTTCCCTGCAATGTTTTGATTACTAAGTAATTACTAATTTAGTAATAATAATCAATTACTTATAATTATTAATAATAAATTTAGTAATAATAAATTACTTATTATTAATTTGATTCCCTATAATGTTTTGTTTACTGTGGAGATATTGTTTTTATCCCCATCCACCCCAGCCAGCATCACTTCAGGGACAGACACAGTTTAAAAGTCTCAAACATACCTTCAAAACAGAGATTTCCAAATATCAAAAACTCCAGAGTCCTCTACAGATGGAACACTCTAAAGGTCAAAGAAAGCCAAAATAGGGTACCACTATACATAGGGGCAACAGATAGGAGCCTGTCCGCCTTATAATGCATCTCACATAGGTTCCACATAGTCAATAACTGGTGAATCTCAGATAATTAGTACTGAGTGAAATCAAAGAATAGTTAAAACAAGACTTGCTTTCCATTGTCAGCCAAGCAGACGTAGACTTAAAGACCCCCTCCAACCTTCAATATTTAATGTACAAATGAAGCCTGTTAATAGAACTTAGACAGGTAGTGCAGTACCACCTTACTCTCCAGCGCGTGACTGTCCTGAGTTTCAGATAAATGATGTTGCAACTAGGTATCAAACGTATTGTTATAATACCAACATTTCAAACTTTGATCCAATACTAAGAAAAGTATTTACTTTTAATTCCATTTTCAATACAAATGCATTACATAATATAACTCAATAAAATGTTTATTCAAATCAATTGCAATTCTTTATGCATTAAAATCTTTACATTGATGAAAACAAATAAAGATTTTAGCCATGAAGTACAAATACTTCAAGTAGTACTATAGGTAAGAGTAAAGTACTATGAACAATAAAAAAGTAAAGAAGTTTATATGTGGTCAACATTTTTTTTACATTGAAAACATTTACCAACACTGAGGTTGTGCAATGAAATGTTTCAAATGTCATTAAATGTTAATTGAATAAGTATTGCAGTCTTATGAAAATTATTAAACAAACATTCAAGTTAAAAAAAGCATTCATTTTGTCTTTTGTGAACAACTGTTCAGAAAAGAACACCCAAACAGACCACTATCACACATTGCTTAAGTGCAAACAGTGCACGTAACATTATTATGTAAATAATCTACAATATTTTTGTAACTTTATCATTTTTGCAAGCAAGAATAGCATGTCAAAGTGCTATTCCTTTAGGTGTGGTTTTGTTGGGCTGCCATTGAGCCCTGACATACTAAATGCACACTCTGAAGCACCGCTGGAAGAAAAGTTATAGCACCTTACATTATATAGTAAATGTGATAAAATACAATTTTAAAAATTGTATGTAATAAAATAAACTAACAGGCTGGCTACAGCAGCATATTTCATGGCAAGGATTTAAAAATTGGTGGGGGGGCAACAATGCCATAGTATCAAACAGTGTTGCCCCGAATGAACAGCACAGAACAAAACTGGTCCAGAGGTAAAAATAATTAGACACCTGGGGCCTCATGTATAAACGGTGCGTACGCACAGAAATGTTGCGTAAGAACTTTTCCACGTTCAAATCGCGATGTAAAAAAACTACACTTGGCATAAATCCACGCACTTTTCCATGGTACCTCATGCCATGTTGTACGCAAGTTCTCCGCTCGGTTTTGCAGACTGGCGGCACCCAGCGTCAAAGCAGTGCTACTGTTCCTGTGTGATTACTCCTTATTTTCATGACGCGGCTTTATAAATACACCGAAACTAACCGCATATTGTTTATTAGTGTAACACATCTGATTGTAATTAACTTGTAACAATATAATGGTCCAGGGAACAGCCATAGTATTCCAAATACCATAACTACTTTAGCGTTGTTACTCTCACTGCACCTTCCTCTTCTTCTTATTTTTCTTCTTCTTTCAGCTCCTCCCGTTAGGAGTTGCCACAGCGGATCATCTTTTTCCATTTTACTCTCACTGCACCGCTCAGAGTATTTATATCACTGTATCTGAGTGTGAATCACAGCAGCAACTGATCGGAAAGAGAATTATCGGTATACAGCTTCAAGGACACGCTGTCTCAGCCACTGCAAAACATTTTAAAGCCTTTCCTGTACAGACCTCGCGGTTCAGAAACAGTTTAATCCCAAGAACTTTAAATGCACTCAATCAATTGCTCCTTGTAGAACTGTTTGTACTTATAAGTACAATCACCCCACTGTAAACTTGCACTACAGTTATAATATCGCACAACCTGAGCCACTTTATAAAGCGCGTATTTACATATGATGTCGATATCATTTTTAAGGTGAAATGCAGCAAAATATGTTTGTTAAATTATACAAATAAAACTTTAACTTCAATTAAATAATCTATATTCTTCACTAGGAGTGTCATTAAGGATAGAATAATTAAACATGTACTACGAAGATATTTCAATGTTCTTTAAACGTTTTGAAGAATCGGCTAAGCTTACAGGTGGCTTAACGTCTATTACAGAGCTGATTGTATGGCGATCGGTTACTTGGGGAAAGAAAAGCACTGACTGCAGTGACGGCTACACCAATATATATTGAATATAAAACAGAAAGAGAACATAACAACTCAGCTAAAAACGTAGCAACAAATTTCGGTAAAAGTTAAATGCTTGTGTCTTGAGCACGAGGCGGCTATGTAGTGTCTGCAACGGACATGGCCATCCACCGTGCATAAGCTGCCTTACTGACATTGACGGACGAAGGAGCCACCGATTGTTCCTCTGCCCAGTGTCACCACAAGACTAGAGCCGCCCCTGAGTACTGCTGCAATGAAAATGACATCACGTATACATCTCAGTATTTTAGTTATTCAGAGAGCTGTAATATCACGAATGTAATGGACTGTGTCCAGTTGGAGGAAGAGAGCCGGTTTAAGAAGCAAGTAGTGATTCACACACATAGAGCACATAGAAGATCAAATACAAAACAAAGCATTTAACGTGCTACTTTAATTACGATGTGATTTGAGAAACTGGTTAATTAAACGATTTTAAGATTAAGTTTATGATGTTCTACTTTATACATGAGGCCCCTGGTCTGATGTGTTAAGACTTTAATTGACAACAAAAATCATTTTAACCTGTAGATTAAACAAAAGTCACATTCCTACTTCAAATGCTACAGTTTACTTATTAATATTTAAAATTTAGAAATAAGATACCTCTCAAAATTCTTGCAGTGACTCAACATAGCTGTCCTTCAAGTGTTTGAGTAAATTGTGCTAGCCACTTTAGTTAGTATTATGTGGTGGAAAATCTTACATAACAATACACAGCGTGCCAGTGAAGCCTCTGACACCGGTGAAATTGCCATTTTATTAACACCTGTGAGTTGATGGAAACGAGGCTGCAACTCTAGTCATGCCAATTTATAGTCTATGAGGACCAATTGTCGAAAGCCAAAACAAACCAGAAGTGCACTCCTAAAATAGACTGTCCAATCAATACCATGAAAAATTGAAGTAATTTATGTTAAAATTGATACGTATCCATATTATCAATATTTCAATATGTTTGTTTGCCTAGTTGCAATTGAGTCCAGTTTCCTAAAATAAGGTATGTTGTTTCATACAGTATAAGGATATTCTAAAGGGCATGGGAGCTTTCAAAGGATATTCATCTTAACAATACTGACATACCTAGCTAAGCAGGTAACTAACACTTGTATCTACGCTTGGCAAGGGCTTTCAAATATTTCAAAATAGTTCAGAATACAGCTACCAGAAAGGCATTCCAGCAGTCAGTATGACTTGTTGTACCAAAAAAAAACCAAAAACCCCACAGTCCAAAGGTGTTTGTTTTAAAATTTTTAGTTTAATTCAAAGTAGTTCTCCTACAAGTTAAACAAATGTGTATAAAGACTCAAGGCTGCAAAGACATTCTAATTGTTCAAACTGACTACACTTTTTTTTAAGTATTTTTATATATATATAGTTAAAATGGCATTTACGTCTTTACAAAAAATATCCACCAGATATTTCCACAAACATTTAGATATGTTTTCTAATAGTTCACGAATTTTTGTACATTTTTTTCAGAAATGCTGAGATAATTTTTTATTATTTTGCTTGTCAAACTTATTTTAGCCTCAGGTTTTGCTACAAATGAATCATTTACTGAACCCATTTCATTCAGTTTTAGGATTTTGCTGAGCTAGAGCTTGTCTTGAGATCATTAGGTACATGGTAGGAATAGTCTTCACAGGTGGCACAGTGGTAATGCTGCTGCTTTGCAGTGTGGAAGATTGTGGGTTCGCTTCCCGGTTCCTCCCTGTGTGGATAGTGCTTGTGGTGTCTCAGGGAGCCCTCACCCACATTGGTACTGTTTAGAAGTGCCAGTTTACATAATATGCAAATGTTTGTGATGTGTGAGGAAGTACAAAGTACAGTATATATAGGGGAAAAAAGTATATGGACACAGGGGAAACCTAAAATCTTTGCACAGTGACCAGACCAAAGCTCAGCCTCTTTGTGAAGTACAGCATCTGTGTGAATGACTATCAACGTGCAGACTCAATTCTGATTTGTTTCTTCTTTTTTTTTCCAGCTGCCCCTGTTAGGGATCACCACAGCAGATCACATTTTTCTATATCTTGCCTTCCACTGCATATTGCTCTGTTACACCCACCACCTGCATGTCCTCTCTCACCATATCCATAAAACTTCTCTTAGGCCTTCCTCCTTTTCTTTTGCCTGGTAGCTCCATCCTTAGCATCCTTTTCCCAATATATCCAGCATCTCTCCTCTGCACATGTACAAACCAACCAATCTCGCTTCTCTGACTTTATGAGCTGACCCGCTAATGTACGCATTTCTAATCCTGTCTATCCTCATTACACCCAATGCAAATCGTAACTTTAACTCTGTCACCTCCAGCTAAAAAGTAAATTACATAGAGCTTTACTATCTAGCCTGCACGTATTGTACAAGTTTTGTCGTACTACATTTCTAGGGATGAAGTCTACTGTAAAATTTGAACAAAGTTGTCCATAACAAGATAGAACAAATTATGTTTGGTGAAAAATACCAATTGATACATGATAGGTGACACTGCAGTTTACATGTGTAAATGATTATAAGCACATATGCATTTGTGTAAGTTTAATCTTAAAGTAGTGTCAACTGGGTGTTAGGCTGTTTCATAATTGCAAGTAGTTTTAACAGATCAGCAATCTTACATACATATCTACTGACAAGCCCATATGAGCTAAAAGTTTAACATTATTAATTCTTTTATATTATTATGTGAAAGTAAAGTGCACAGACTTTAGAATATATGGATCTTGCACAAGTGAACTTAATTTTTTTTTGTGAACTTGTAATTATAAACTGCACTTTGCACGCACTGGTGAGGCCTCATCTGGAGTACTGTGTGCAGTTTTGGTCTCCAGGCTACAAAAAGGACATAGCAGCACTAGAAAAGGTCCAGAGAAGAGCAACTAGGCTGATTCCAGGACTACAGGGGTTGAATTATGAAGAAAGATTAAAAGAGCTGATTAAGAAGTGACATGACTGAAGTGTTTAAATGATGAAGGGAATTAGTGCAGTGGATTGAGACTGTTATTTTAAAATGAATTCATCAAGAACACAGGGACTCGGAAACTTCTTAAATGTAAATTTTGCATAAACATTAGGAAGCCTTTCTTTACACAGAGAACCATAGACTTTTGCATTGTTACCAAGTAGCAAGTTAGACAGGAACACTTTAGGGACTTTCAAAACTAGATGTTTTTTAGAAGAATTAAGCAGACAGGACTGGCAAGCTTTGTTGTGCTGAATGGCCTGTTCTCGTCTAGATTGTTCTATTCTAAAGTGATCAGGAGACATCTTATGTTAGTCGTGAAGAAGCAAGCAGAAAATCTATCTTAGAGTTAATGATAAATTGATAATGTTTACTGATGGTCACCATGCCATTGCTGTAAAAATTATCACAATTTCTAAAGTAACTTTTACATGTAACACATCATATGATGTAAATGGTAATTTGTACTTGATGCACCAAATTGCCAGTTCTGGTAATCTTTTGGCATTCCATTTCCAACATCAGTTTTTTTTTTTTATAAAAGACTCCAATAGCAACAGCAAACTGACCTAAAAATAAATGACAGTACTGGATTATTTATAATCCTAGAACGCTTGCTTGTGAATGTAATTGGAAGCTTGGGAAAACATTTCAAGATGGCCCTTTCTGTTTGTCAAAAAAAATGAACCCTAGCAAACTATTACTATTAACTGTACTGTTGTCATCCCCGGTTTGCTAGGAAGCTTTGTGTTGATTTTAAAGATGGTTTAATGTAAATTTTTGATAAACATGGTGGGTTACTATAAACATATTTCGAATTTCCCATTATATTTGTATAGTATAAACATGTTTGCATGTTATTAGTGTATATTATCTCCTTTCTACCTAAGCTCAAGGGCAGTTTCCCAGTCTTTGTATTTGTATTATTGTCATCATTATAAAAAATATACTTAATTTTTCAGTCCAGTTTTTTGTAATTTAAAAGTTTGTAATGCTTATACGATAACTGAAATCCAATTCCAGTACAAATTTCTTTAGTTTCCTTCAAAAATGATTTTTTTTTTTTAAATTAGTGAAGCTGCCGCCCATGCTGTAGCGACTCTTGCAGAGGCAACCCTACAAGGAGGAGGACAGATTGTGCTTGCTGGAGAGACAGCTGCTGCTGTTGGAGCTCTCACAGGAGTTCAGGATGCCAATGGTACTTCATTTTTTTAACATTCATTTTTATTTTCAGTTATTCAAATAGCATTTATAGTAAGCTAATTTTAAGTGTCATTCTCCATTATAATATAGTTCAACTTTTAATTCTTATTACATTTTCTTGATGTTATGAATCTGAATGTTTCACTTGCTGTAGTGTCTGTTAAAAACATGGTATTTTTATCCTAGAGCTTTTTAGACTATTTCTCTTTTATAGTTAAAATCTTTTTTAATAAGTTGGAAAATAATAGTGATTGATTTACTGATGTGTGGCTGCTTTCAAAGTATGTCAGGGCTGTGGGTAATCCTTTAAATTCTTGTTCCAAATAAAAAACTTTAATGTACACTTTTTGGCATTTCAGATAAATTTAAAAAATTAAACCTAAAAATTATTATAAATGTATTTATATGTGATTAAGTCAGAATCTGTAAAAAATAAGTAATTTTGTTACTCTTTGATACTTTATATAATGAAGATTTGGAAGAAAGCTGAACAGTAGTATTTAATGCTCTGTTTAAGTCTTGTATTGTTTTAGCAGGAAATGTTTTAAAAAGTAATATGATCTGAATTGGTATAGCAGTGAGCTCACATTCATGTCACTTTACGGATGTTCTTAATATCTGACAAGTATGGTAAAGATTTATTTATCTGGTATTTTGATAGAAGCAGAAATAACTTTTATTTTCAACAAGTAACTTGAGCATGCATAATATAATTGTTCATATGCCCTATTTTTGAGGTAGTATATACTATATTACATTAATGAACAAAAATTTTTTTTTCAATCTTTTTTAACTTTTTTAATTCTGACTGATGAGAAGTAAGAACCATAAAAGAAGAAAAATTTCACACATAAATTTAAAAATATTAAAAAATATCTAACTGTAACGACATAAATATAAGCAAATATTTTCTTCAGACTGTGTTTTTTTGCAAATTATACTACATGCTCAATATTTTTATCATACTTAAAATATCATTTAAATATAATGTGTGGTTTATAAAATCTGTGATATAAAAATAGTGTTTGTATTAAAAGATTTGTATCACATTTCTGAAATTAATTAATGAACTTTATATGATGAGTAAATGCTTGTTCAATGTTTATTTTACCAGAATTATGTTAAAAAAAAACTGTTGTGCATATGTAGGCTTTATTTAATAATCAGGACAAAATAGCTAAGTAAAACTGAAAAGCTGCTATTTGTGAAAATATTTTTGACAATGTTACATTTAGTTCATGTTTAACAAAAGTATAACAAAAATAATTCTTAAAAATAATGGGATATATACATAAAACAAAAGATATACTACTTTCTGCTAGGAAAAAAAGTCAAAATAGATAATTCTGAATATAATGCATTTTTGCTTTCCTGCCTAACACGGGCTTGTTTATTTAGCTATAAAATCTGAAACGACCTCATGTTGCAGCAATAGAATTGGAAGCCCTGTAATATCTATTACTACAGCACATCCTGCATTTTATAAGTGCTCACCCCGAGTGATAGTCCCTGTGAGGGATGTTGCCCCTGAGGGTCCCTCCTAAAGAGCTTTGATCCAGTCCATTATCAGTCCATAGACTAATCACTGTGCCAGCTGTCACTGCTGATACTGTACTGTTTTAATCGGGAGGCCGTCTGCATGCCACGTGCACTGAATTAGGAGAATGGGCAGTAGTGAAGAGTATATTTAAAAATTAAAGCTGATTAGCAGGCATTAACACTACATTTAAAGAAGTGGACATCAGGATTCCCTCACCATTAGTGCAATATGTCCACTAGTTTACTTCCCCTCCCCCACAGAAAAAATGCAGTTGCATTATGCAGAATTGATTGCTAGTCTGGATATGTAATAGCATATATAAATTCAAACATTATGTAAGTGCTGTAAAAAAAATACATATTCAGATTTTTTTTTTAAATGAACATGTTTATAGATACACACAACATATCAGTCCCCATTCACTTAATGAGATCAAAATGTCAGATAATTTAAAGATGTTATACATACTATTTTCATGTATTTTACTGAACAATATGTTTAACATATAAAGAGTAAATGCTTTTGAAAAGGTACTTCCAACATCTGCAATATTAAGATTTAGCCAATTAGCATTTGTGAATCTGTTTGCCTTTTGAAGGATATATTTTGAGAGGCTTTTTTTAGAAGCTTGCATGAAGCGGAGTCCCTTGGTAGTTTTAAGTACTTGGTCCCTGGTTTCAAATTGTCCTTAGACACACACACACACACCGGTCTCAGCATTCATAGAAAATATGTTCCTGCCTTGTGCCTGATGCAGCTCAGATAGGTTTCTGCCCTCTGCATTCCTGTATTAGATTAAGCAAGATGTAGGAATATATATATATATATATATATATATATATATATATACACACACACACATACTGTAGATAGATTTTATTTATATATATATATATATATATATATATATATATATATATATATATATATATATATGTATGTATATATATATATATTTATTTTAGCTCTTAATATCAGTTTGTTTGGGCTGCACAGATTCTTTGCCTTAAGCTTTTCTTTACAGCTTAAGCCCTGCAGTAATGGAATAAGTCTAGTAGTATTTGTTTGCAATCTTCACAATGCTATTACGTTCTTCTTGAAATATAGACTGTAAAATTGCATGTACCATTCCAAATGTGACCTCACAAGTGCATTATGCAGTTCAATTATTACTTTACTTTTTGCGTTCCATAGTGTAGCCTATAACACAACATCCTATCACCCTTTTAATTTTACACTGTCTAGTTGATGATGGTAGTGAGTCCAGAAGGTAGCTTTGTAAATGTATGGTATCTTTTTACTTCATATTTATTTCTGAGGGAGGCATGGTGGCACAGTGGTAGTGGTTACCTCATTGTGAGGAAACCAGAGTGTGTGTCCCAGGTGCTTCATGCATATTTTCACTACATAAAAAAACATTAAAAGACATGCAAGTCAGATGGATTGGTATTGCTTCATTGGCCTGAGTGTGTGTAGATAATTATATAGATCAGTGCTGGCTGCTGCAAATTCATTGGAACCAACTTATATTCTCATGGGTTTGATTTTTGTGTTTAATTTGGTAGGATAAGCTTGTACACACTAACAAAAATTTACCCAACACAGGTCACATTCAGCATATGTAACACAAACCATCACAAATACATGTGCTCATACATTCATGACTTTACCATTACTGCAAGGTTGTAAGCAGTATTAAGGCAATGTAAAATTGCACGACATTACCAGCAATTTTCAGTTATAGTCTTCATTTACCAAATCTTAGTAAGTCAGAGACAGTTGGCAGCACACTCTTATAAAGCCAGTCGCATAATGTCATATGCCAAGTGACTTACTCTAGCTATCATATGACTTGCTATGATGTTCTCTTTAGTGGTAGAGATGGGTCCTTTGTGCGTGACCGCTGGTAGCAAATGAATGTTCATCCAGAAGTACAGGGTATTCAATGCTTTGACAAGGATTAAGGAATGTGGGCATTTTGGACCTGACAAACGGAAGAGAGGCACATCTGTCTAATGTCTCATTTTACATATCACAACAGAAGGAAAAAAATTAACAAAGAGCTAAGACAGGTGCTGAACTTTCCATACCTCTTATCCCTTCATACTCCCTCTGTCATCATCTTCATGTCATCTGTCTTCATGCTCCCTGTGTCAGGCAGCACATTATTGGCTTACAAAAATGGGAATGCACAACTGCTAGAAAGTCTACACTCAGTCTGTAAATATGACATGGGCATCAATTTCCAGTTATTTAAACTGATGTGGTCCAGCAACAAGATCAGCAACTGTGGTTGACAAATCTAATATACCCCACAACTAGAAGTCACATAATGTGACATCAGCTTTAGCCTTAGATCTATAATTATAAAGCCGTAATAGTACTTTTCTTTTGTTTGATGCATGTTACATCAAGGGATGGAAGTAATGCTTTGCCCTGAAGTGTTCAGGGCCTGAAAAGAGATTTGTATTTGTGCACTTGGAGTAAAGGTGTGTTTTATATTTTTTGAACAGGTCTTTATTTTTCTCTCAGCTTAGTCAACACCTTGAGATGTCTGGGTGCGGTGTGCTTACAGTCTTTAATGTTTCACACATACAAAATGTCTGCTTGAAGTTAGTGATCAAATAACTTGTTTTCTTAAGATAGATAAACGTGTTTCTTTTACATATGGTCATTTCTGCTTAAGGCTGGACTTAACGCAGCAATAATACACTGTGATTTAGTACTGCATGCATTGAACTTTAAAAAAAAGTTTTGCTGATTCAAACCTTGCCTTTGACTCATCATATGACTCTGAGCAAATCGCTTAAAATTCCTTTGTTTTAGCTGTGAAAAATTCATAATCAATTATTAAATGGGCAGTACCATGATGCAGTTGGTAACATTGCTCCCTTGCTGTAAAGTGACCAAGGTTCACATCCTAGGTCTTCCCTGCATGGTGTCTGCATGTTCTCCACCTGTCTGCATGGTTCCTGCCTTGTGCCCTTTGTTAGCTGGGATAGGCTTCAGCCACCCAACTCCCCCCCAATGACCCTGGTCTGGATTAAGTGAGTTAGAAAATTATATGACAATTGTCAAATGTTATAATCTTCTGAGTCACTGGTTGAAAGGCAATAACCATGATCAATTGCTTTAATTAATCATAATGATATAAACGTTTTGTTTGTAAAACTTCTTTCTATTTGTAGATCGTGATTTTCCAAACCCAGAAGCACTGTCTGTATACAGTACATACCAATACTGGATAGCTGTATTTCTGTTTTGTTATTTACAATCATTTCCATTAATGTTCCTGTGATGTATTGAAAGTTACAGGCTTTAGATTACACTGTTTTTAGGATCTTCTTTTTTATATAATAGTATATTTATAAGTTTCTGCATTTTAAGAATTTACCCAACTTTGTAGTAACTGTGTATTTTTTACAGCTTTGCATATCTAATGATCTTTGTAGACTCCAGGAAAATTGTTGTTTATTCCTAGTGATTTGATTTTACACACCTTGGGTATTATAGCATTTTGCTGTATATAATTTTCAGATTTCTTAATATAACCTGAATATCCTTTAAAGCTACTAATATATTAATTGCTTCTTATGTTCTTAGTACTGCCTCAATTACTGTACGGTCTCTAAAGTAGCTGTTATATAATACATTATATTAAAAATAAATAAACAAAAATAGTTTATAGGTGACATTTGTTTGAAAAAAAGCCATTTTCAATATATTTTCTCAGCAACTCATTTGAACCAAATTGATATTTAATACCCAACTGTGCAATGAGATCTTAATCTTCTTGCAAAGTTGGCTCGGAAGAGCAATGGCTTAGTCAGCTCTTTGCATTTGTGTTAATGGTTTCATACTAGTCAGCAAGTGACTCCTTCTGCTCAAAGTACAAATTCAGTCTACTAACACTGGTTTCATATTACAGATTATGACTATATATAGCAGTTTCAGAAATATAGACCTTTAATCAGGAAACAATAACAATGCTTGATTGACTTAGTTCATCAGCAGTTTTTAATGCCTTACTGTCTAATTTTGTTTGAAGTTTATTCAGATTTTGTGATATTTCAGAAACCATAAGTATTTACAGAGCCATGAATGGGTTTATTAGGTTTCATGAAAGCTTGTTTGATCCCTTTAACACCTATTCTACCAAACAAAATTCCGTTCATCTCACGAAAGATGACATCATTTTACATCGTCTCATTGAAGGCAAGAAATTTCTGGCAGTAGTTTCTTGAAAAAAAATGATCATCTCTAGGTTGAAGGTAGTAAAAATGGGTCAATATTTGCTATATGAATCATCCTGATATTTTATTGTCAAAGGCCATAATTTATCAACAGTGGAACACACAGTGTTGTAAAGTGGTTTTTACCTTATCAGTGAGATGGGCAACTCAACTCTCTTTTGCAATGAAAAGAAGTCTTTTAGATTTTCCTGACTTATAATTTACTATTCAATGTCAGTCCTTCAGTTTTGCTTTTAGGCTATGCATCTGCTATTATCTAAAGCTACAGTTTTAATATAACTCAATCACTGCCTGGTTCCCCTGTGTGTGTGTGTGTGTATGTATGTATGTATGTATTATATATATTATGTATTTATGTATGTATGTATGTATTATATACTCAGCAAAAAAAGAAACGTCCCTTTTTCAGGACTGTGTATTTCAACAATAATGTTTTGAAAATCCAAATAACTTTACAGATCTTCATTGTAAAGGGTTTAAACAATGTTTTCCATGCATGTTCAATTAACCATAATCAATTAATTAACATGCACCTGTGGAATGGTCGTTAAGACCTTAACAGCTTACAGAAAGTAGGCATTTAAGGTCACAGTTCTAAAAACGCAGGACACTAAAGAGACTTGTCTACCGACTGTGAAAAACACCCAAAGAAAGATGCCCAGGGTCCCTGCTCATCTGCGTGAACGTGCATTAGGCATGCTGCAGGGAGGCATGAGGACTGCTGATGTGGCTAGGGCAATAAATTGCCATGTCCGCACTGTGAGACGCCTAAGACAGCGCTACAGGGAGACAGGAAGGACAGCTGATCATCCTCACAGTGGAAGAGCCCGGATCTCAATCCCATTGAGCACGTCTGGGACCTGTTGGATCGCAGGGTGAGGGCTAGGGCCATTCCCCCCAGAAATGTCCAGGAACTTGCATGTGCCTTGGTGGAAGAGTGGGGTAACATCTCACAGCAAGAACTGACAAATCTGGTCCAGTCCGTGAGGAGGAGATGCACTGCAGTACTTCAAGCAGCTGGTGGCCACACCAGATACTGACTGGTACTTTTGATTTTGAGCCTCCCTTCATTCAGGGACACTTTGTGAAACATTTTTAGTTTATGTCTTATGGTGTTGACTCTTACTGTTCATACAAATATTTACACATTAACTTTACTGAAAGTAAAAACAGTTGAAAGTCAGAAGACGTTTTTTTTTTGCTGAGTATATATATTATGTATTATTATATGTGTGTGTGTTTACATCATACTTATTTAAAGATGCACGTATTGTGTACCCATGGTCACCATGCTACAAGTATTGAAATAATTTAGCAGACTGTTGAAAACCTACAGGATATTAGTTCAGGTAGATCTAATCTATGTATTTTTGTGTTTTCATCAAATAAACATCTATCTATGTATCTTACTAGCTACATAGTTTTTTGTATTTATCATTTTTGGGGTAACATTTGCTGAATGGTACTGCTTTCTAAACACCAGCTGAATGCAATAATACATTTTCTCTAACATGTAGGAATGTGGTAATGCTTGATTTTAACATTAAAAGTTGTTGCTCATGGTTATTCGTTGCTGATGTTGTCTGGATACAACTCTTCATTTACATCTATTTATTCTCCTTCCATCTTCCAAGTATATTGTCATGATCTACTACTGAAGACAACAGTATACTTCTTTTAATGTGAAACGCATAGTGACCTCCTTTTAGCTTGTTCTGTTTTAAAACTGCTTCTCAGGAGACTGCCTTAATCCTCAGGCAACAAACAGCTGGGCTGCGAACTGCCTTCTTGGTCACTCTATTGTAGTGCAATGCTTCCATTATAATTCTAAAGTGAAGTACACACCAGTCTTCATGCCCTTATTAAACTGCAATTGGCCATTCTTTTGTATTCCAAAAGCTATGTTTAAATATAATTGTTGTGCTCAGCAACCAGTTCAATTTGAGAATTAAAACTAGAGAAAAAATGCCAACAAACCAGTAATGTGGTAAGAGCAGAATGTGCGCTTTGGAATCAGGGAGGTTGCAAGCCAGCTTATGAAAACATTAATTTATTCAAATTTTGTTTAAAGTAATTTTGAAAGAATAATGTATACAGTACTTCGAACTCTGATGGAAAATGAAACTTTTATCCAGTAAATGTCGATTTACTTAACAGTTTTGCTTTGGAAAAAAATAAATTAAGAAACTATGCTGCAGTTCACTCCATTGATGTAGGAAGAAAGGTTTTTAATATATGTAAACCTCCTTTCTCCAATACTTTAATCTCATCTCATCTGCAACCTTGTGGCACTACCAATGCAGTGACTACAATTCCTATTAGACCAGAGTGTGCTGTGGCTGGTGGAAGCATACCTACATAATTCTCAAAGTATAAATATTAGCTCTGGCAAAGGCATTATCTCATCAAATACTACAGCGTGTCTGTTTTTTTTTTCCCCTGAGTCACTTTGAATAACAATTTCATTACTCGCTAGATTATATCCATTGTAGGCTCCACACAGAACAGTAGTCAAAGTAAGTGTCACTTTCAGCTGTGAAGAGAAGACTTCATGCTACAGGTTTGAACAATCAAGTCACAGTAAGAAAACCATTGCTAAAATTGCAAAATAAGAAAAAGGTGTTTGCCTTGGTCAAGAACCACCACCAGTCTCAATATACGTTGAAATTAATGCATAGAACAAATAAAGAATTTGAGATTTGGATACTGCACAGCTATGCTTGAAGCTGTTGTCCTGTGGGGTGGTCCTTTTGATGGTGTAAGAAACTGTACTCACTGATATCTTGCCTTTATTTGTAATTTCTATAAAGGAAAGACCTATATAAGGGTTATAATGGTTTGCTTGTCTTCCTTTGTTAATTACCTTTTTTCTCACCATTTTCATAGCAACATAGAGTACAGTATTGTCCAAATAATGCTTCAGAGTGTTTAGCAACATAGTTTGTTCCAACATTTCTTTTATGTAGACAGGGGGTTTGTAAGTAATCAACAAAAGTTAAAACACATGCAGGAATTGTTTTCAGCAATTTTCAAGGCTTAATTAATGTTAATTGCTGCAGAAAGTTTTTAAGTTGTTAACTCATCACTTGTACCCTGAAAAAGGGCTTTTTGTATAACTCTGGTATTTTCCTTTTTGGTAAACTTTTTTTTTTTTTTTAACCTCGGACAGTTAACCACTTTCCTTTGTACCATTACAGGGTATTGTCTGTACTTCAACTGCTTAAATTTCTGTAAAAGCTGTAATAATTGGAATGCTCTACAGCTTCTGACTGGTAGCGTATATAGCTTTTTTCTGTCCAATACTGTCCAATTAATGAATAATAATTCTATACTGGGACTAATTAACTGCAAACCACCGAGTGGATCAAAGTAGAAGATATTAGAAGACTAAATGTCAGAATTGTACTAGTATTGTTTTACCATCATCAAAATACCAGTAAGTTTTCCAGAAATAACTAAAATCAATACAGTAGATATGAGGTGTATTCCACATCCTATGCTAAAATGCAGAAAAATAAATGTTTACACTTTGAAGATTTAAATAAATGTAATGTTGATGTGAGCAAAGCATTAATTGTTTTGCTCAATTCACCTAAACAACATATGCACACAAATGTAGCAACACAATTCCAATCACTTAACGTTTAAAAATATTTCAGTTTCTCTTTCTTTATTTGGCTAGAGATCTCATGAGTGGTAAGCAGCATGGTATTGCTACAGAGTAAGGAAGATGAGTGAGAGGTGCCACAGAATACAGTAAAGTTACTGCTGTTAGAGTCAAAGAATTGTTTCTGTCATAGTTTACCTGTAAAATTTACGTGAAATATGAAGCACAGAGTTGTCTCAGGCACCATAGAAATCTGCAATACTCACATTAAATAACTATTTGAATAAACAGTAACACGAACTGCTAAACAATTACCAATAACTGTATAAATTATTAAGTAAAAGGAACCATAATATTGGTAGGTGCCAGCATTTATCTACAGACTGTTTGTGCTTCATGCTAACTATCAGTATGAGTGGCTTCCTATCTAATCAACGTTTATCTTCGTACTGTTTGTTTAACACATTAGGACAGAATTTCTTCACTGCAGCAGTTACTAGGGTGTTATACCGTGTTAGCCATTATGAATGTAGAGAAAAGCCAAGCAAAATGACACCTTTTACTGGCTAACTAAAAAGATTGCAATATGCAAGCTTTCGAGGCAACTCAGGCCCCTTTTGCCTGAAGAAGGGGCCTGAGTTGCCTTGAAAGTTTGCATATTGTAATCTTTTTAGTTAGCCAGTAAAAGGTGTCATGTTGCTTGGCTTTTCTCTACGTTCACTGCAGCAGCAATGTACCCAAGTCAGTTTAAGGGCGGAGATGGTCCCAATTTAACTTATTGAACTACAGAATTAATAGAAAATATGTAAACAAAATGGAAAGTACAACCACTTTAGTGAGTTAACATAAGTGCCTTCAGCCAGAGAGAGGGCCACATCACAGTATATTGTCTGAAATTAATTGACAATATGTTCAGGCTGAAATATAAAAACAGCATAAAAAAAAGTAAAGATTTTGATCTTAAAGTGGCTGAGTTAGGGCTGAGATATACTTAACCCTACACAGTGCGTATGCTTGGTAATGCTGCTGCTGTGCAAGCAATGTACTGACTGTACAGTGCTAGCGCAAGACATCATCACGGTGACAAAACAATATCTGGTTTTTATAGTGTTGTAAGTTGAAGGAAGAAAGATGTTGAAGATAAAAAATTTTTTGCATTCTGATGCTGTTGCAAAGGTGTAAAAAAGACAGCAACAGCGACAAAGGAGATGGTATGTGAGACCTTTAAATGTATTGTATCTTTTACGATGGTGAGTATGCAACACTTGTATTACCTATTCAGATAATTGATGATGAAAAGCACTATGACTACTTTTGTATATCACCATTTAAGTTTGATGATTTGCCTCACTGCCACAAACCATTCATCAAACATTGAAGCGCACACATTGGTCTTGTCAGAACTGTAATGTGGCTTGCCAACAAACACTGCATTTTATTGCAACGGCCAAATCCACACTTCTTTTCTTGGACAATTTCCAACTTTGCATGGACATATCTGTCTCAAATTTGCTTCCATTTAATTTTGCATGTATTTCCACATCCATTTTCAAAAAACTGTCTGTCACTATGTAGATGTTGATAGGGAACGATGCTGGACATCACATACCAAAACTTGAACATACACGCCATTCAAATTTTTTGCTGCAACTGCAACTTGTGCATGCATTACGTTAATTTCTAACGATGTGCTCAAAGGACGCATCAGACGAGAAGTGGGAACACGTGGCAGCCATGATGTGTGCACGTAAGCATTCTAAGTGTCAAGTATAAATACAGTCTGACGAATAGGTTCTTGTTGGTCATTAGTGATCTGGGGTGCACTACAAGATAGGCATATCAACTCTTGAGGTAGGCATTTGTGTTTTCTTTTTCTGTTAGATAGATAGTACTTTGATACTTATGCTCTAGCTGAATGTAATAAACAAAATGGAAACTATTACATAAGTATAAGACCAACTACAAGTCAAGTAAGAAGAGGAATTATACAATCTGATGGTTGTGGGCAAGAAAGAGCCCCAGTAGCATACTTTACTTGAATAAGCCAGCAGTTAAATATGTTCCAGTACAATGCATTATGCAGAGGATGGGAAGTGTTAGTCAGAATGACCTTTCATTTTGGAATAATCTTCTTTTCTGTCACTGGCTCCAGGGAGTCCATGGTCAGTTCTCTAACTAAAACTACAAATGCTTTTAATGTGTTTAAGTAATCAGGAGTGATTTTGTATGAATTTCACAAATACATGCAGGCATGTAAAGTGTCCTAGTTCCACTTTTCAGTTTGATCACATCCCTTTCGATGCACAGAAAATCACTTTTATGTTTTTTCAATTGAAGGCTGTACAGTGCATGAGTCTGCTATGCCAGATGTACTTGAACCAAAAAAGCCAAATGATTAGTATTAATGAAGTATTCAAGTGTTAAATACAAGCATACTTGTAGTAGAACTTAGAATTTTTAAGGTATGTTTTAATGTATATAATATTTATTTTTATTTCATAAATAATTCAAAGCATATTTTTTGTATAATTTGACAGCCCTAGACAATCTCATTATTAATATGGTGTTTGTTTAATGGTAGAAAAATACTGTCTACTGTTTCACTAAGTCTAAACACTAAAATAGTACAAATCTTCTAACCTCCACCTCAACCCCAGTGAAGCTGTCTACTGTGCGTGTTCAGAATAGCAGGCTATAGTCTGCGCAGCCACTGAGTAATTTATATTTTGAGTAACTGCCTTTCAAAAAATGTTAATGATAACATACATCTAGTATGGCATATTTTAAATTTGTCATGCAAACAGAATTACAGTTCAAGCTAAGGTGCTGTCAATTTCAGAAAAATAAAACAGGTAGATGCAAATATTTACGCAGCCCATTCAGTTCTTTTACAAAACCTGTTCTGGATGCGCCAGCACAGACTTCAACCATTGAACTACATTCAGATGCAATCTGCAAAGAACACACAAAAAGGTAAAGTCACATATAGTTTTGGCATTTATGTTCATTATCTATGGCATAACTGCATTTGAAATGAAAGAGTAGGTCTACCATTTTGTAATGAAAGGACCAGTGACTGAACACTTACTGGCTTTGGTGAAACAGATTCTAGATAAGCTTAGTAAACAATCTTTTGACACTTCCATTGTGGACAATATATACATTTATTCTGTAAGAATAAATTAGGCCTATCTACTATATGAAATCAGGAGTTTTCTCAACTGCGCTTACCTCCACTTTGGAGACCACACCGTTTCATGTGTGTACATCACATCTGCAAATGCCCCATAACAACAACAACACTAATAAAATTATTACAGTACCAACCAGGTTCTTTTCTATAGGCTACACCAGACGACAGTTGGCAGTTGCAGCCTGCAGGATTAGGAAGAGCTGGATGTTAGTGATGCACCATCATAAACCTCTTTCATTGGTCATTTCTTAGCAGGGTTTCCTTTAGCAAATGATTAACTTATAATGCTGTTAAATAATGGTTTATTATAATATTATACAGTATTTCATCATTTCGCATCCTTTCCATTCACCCACATTCACCCACATGCAATACTCATTCTAGAAACCATTCTAATCAACATAAAAAAGTGTTTGTCATGGTGCATCCTGCTTGAATTAAGATTGAATTTTTGTTTAATTCTATTTCTTTTATGTTTAAAGTAATAGAATTACAATGGTTTAAGCTGGTCAAATATCGAATGTACTCTGATTTTGTCAGTCTTATTCAATATTCTTTTTGCTTTCCTCATGCCTCTTTCCAAATGTTCAAAATAATGAGTTCAACTTTCACCCAATATTTATTGCCTTATCTTGTAAGAAATTAACAGTCTTTTCTGCTGTGAGACTCTCTTATAAACTCTCAGGATGGCTGATATGTACAGTATACAAATACATTTCTTTAAAGTAATTAACTGGTCAAATATACATATACTTAAAGATAATTAGAAATAACTTACTATACAATACATAGCCAACATCAGGCATGTTGCAAGTTTACAGCTGTTTAGTATAAGGTATATGGGACACATGTGATCGCTTGAGTAGATGAAGTGATTTTTAAGTCGATTTAAACAGCATACAGATCATTAATTTTATAAACTCTTTGTTCGCAAAATCGCCAGTGGAATAAGCTGTAGCATGCTATACCCTTAATTATTCACGGCGGCTTTTCAGACTTATAACACCCATGCCGGATTTGATTTAAAAATAAATAAATAAATAAATAAAAAGACACATTATGTAGACACACGTTATGAAAACAGATCACACAAATAAGGTTATTAAAGAACAGTAGCCTAGTGTTTTATACAGTGAAATTATAGTAGTTATGTAATCTACAAGTGGATAAAAGCACATAAAGTTGAATGACAGTTTGGTAGTAAAGAAAAACAGTAATTTCTTGTTTGTTTTGGAGGCTACAGACTAAGAGCAGAAATAAGTTTTTGGATTAAACAAGAGAACATTCAGATGTTCCTGCAGCCGGACAACTCAGTTTCCTTTATTTTACTTAGATCTTTTTATAAACCTAAAACAACTTGTGATTCAACAGAAAGAAACAAGTCTGTGATCTAAATTGTAAGGGAGCAATGAGTACAGTAAGATTGTCTCTTTTTTTAATCAATTTTCTTTTCTCCATTTCCATTTCAGGTCTTGTCCAGATACCAGTGAGCATGTATCAGACTGTGGTCACCAGCCTAGCCCAGGGTAACAGACCTGTTCAGGTTGCTATGGCACCAGTCACAACGAGAATAGAGAACAGTGTGACATTGGATGGACAGGCAGTAGAGGTGGTGACTTTGGAGCAGTGACCATCGTCCTAAAGATGAACAATGTCTTTCTATTTTCTTCCAAGAAGCTCCAAAATAAACTGGTGCAATCAGACAGAGCACAGTAGTTTTGGACTGAGGGATGTGGGACTTTGAAAGAGCAAAATAATTTAAAAATGACACCATCATGCTTTGAGTATAAATTGTTATTATTTTATTGACAGTTGGTTCTTTTTCTTGAGTTGTTAAACAATTATGCTCATCTGAAGTTTATTTATTTCTTGCATTTCAGTCTTTATGAAATAAAAACTAGCCAAATGAAGACAGTTCTGGTCAGATAGGTTAATATAAAGACATTCAAATGCCTAACTGTGTGAAAAGTTTTCTGTGCCCATGGTGCAAACATTATGTCTTTAGATACATGCAAACCCATACACTTGTGACAATTTCTCTGTGTATATGCTATGCATGCACACATGTGTAGTGTGCATTTAAGAGACAGTGTGAGTGCTGGAATTTCCCAAAAAGCAATGCCCCAGAGTAATCATAACATATTTTGCCAATAAGAACGAGCAAGGCACAGCAGTAGCATGTTCAGCACTATTACAAGGTAATAATATTATACATTTTGATTAAAGGAATGAGGCAACCTCTGGACATGTTGTTTTATGAAGTTTAACATGATTTCTTGTTTTTATAGATTGATATAAACCAAATCTATGGTCATTCTAGCATGAACATAAATCTTCAATGGTGCTTAGACAACTATTTATTTATCTCTCATTTTCAGTGTCCCAATCACCTCTGGAAGTCAGTGACTCAGAACTTGCAAATTCCATTCAGGGAAAAGGTAGATGGCTCTATTCATGAAGTCCTTGGATTATTTAACTTGTATGGAAATTAATTTACTTGATTCTCAGCACTGATAATTTAAAGTGAGTAATTCTTCATTGGTGTCCAGTAACAACTTCCTCTCTTGTAAGAATAAAAGTGGCTATAAGCTGTTTTCTCTGGTCATTCAAATTTTTGTGTCTGGATTTATCAGTAATGTCAAATATTAAACATAAGTTATTGTATGCTTTACCCATACAGTAATATGAAATGATAATGCATTATGTTTTAGTGATTAAGCATGTAATTGCATTTGGCTATTTTGTCTTGAATTGTTTCTTTAGGTGTTTTTATTTTTACCATGGAGGATGTTTGTATCAGACTGCCTTGGCCATCCCTCTTAATGCAATGGGTCCTGTGTGTGTATATATATATAGTATATATATATATATATATATATATATATATATATATATATATATATATATATATATATATATATATATATATATATATATTTTTTTTTTTTTACTCTTGTGATTGATTTAAAAAGTAACTTTTGTTTCACTCTTAGTAAAACACAGAAACATGTATTTACTGTTTTATAAAATAAAAAGATGTTATTTGTATAAATTTCTTTGCCTGTGAAAAAGTGTTTTGCTTATTTAAACACATTTTGCTCTCTAAGGAAAAAACAGCTATTCAAATGTCAAAAAGAATTAATAATATGGATTTCCTGTATTCACACTAAACCAGGTTGTTCAGAAATGCACCAGAACTACCATCAGAACAGTACAGAAGAAAAGCATGCAGTACATGTAAATATTTCTACAATAAATTGTTACATGAGCAAATAATGAATTACTGATTTTTCTTCATTTTAACAACTGTATTACTCATGCGATTCACGTAAGGTTTTGCAAAGCATTTGTTCTACTGTGTGAGTTAAGAGTGTTTTTGTGACATTTGTTACACATTTGTCTGTGGTTCACCTTCCGGGCCCATTGGAGGTAAACTGTACCAGTCTAGGACAGAAGGAGGTGATGTCGCTAATGGTATTATCTTGGTTTATTCTACAGCCTCAAAGAACCTCCCAGAGAGGGCAACTGACTCCTCCCATTCTAGTCCCTCCAATATAAAGCTGAGGTACTCCTTGCATAGGTTATCTCATTCTGGAGAGAGCAGAATGGAGCTCCCACCCAAGTACAGACCGTACTTTAACCTGGCTGATTATTTTCATTATTTACTTTCACCTTTTTGTTACTATTCTACACACAATTGAGCACTTGTTTAAGTTTTTTGAACTTTACAAAGATTAAAAGGGGTGACCCGGTTGGTGCCCCAACATTTTTTTTCTGTTGTTACACCAATAAATACATTTTTAATTGTGACTGGTAATAAGGTTTAGAACTATACTCACTAGTTTTCTGTATACCACATTCCTTGTCAACGAATGCACATCAAAGACCTCCATCTACATGGCTTTCTTAACAGTAAATGAAAACTGTCTTTGTGTATGGATTAATCAATATGTTTTGAACCAGGAAAAATGTATATACTACCCACTGTTCCATAATGCAACTTTTCAGGTTTGTTTTGCACTTAGTTAAGGCTGGATTTCACATCCAGGTCCTACCTGCTTGGAGTTGCATGTTTTCTCTATGTCTACATGGGTTTCTTCTGGGTGCTCTGCTTTCCTTCCACAGTCCGAAGACATGCAGGCTAGGTGAACTGGAGATGTCTGTGTCTGTGTGTTCACCCTGTCATGGGATGTTCCTGCCTTGGAGTAGATTCCAGCTTCTCTGCAATGCTGCTTAGAATCAAGTGGGTTTAGATCAGGGGTCTCCAACATATCACTCGCGAGCTACCATTAGCTCACCACCCATTTCCAAGTAGCTCACCAAAGGGTTACTAAATCCTACATAAATTTGAAAACTTGATTAGTCAAATTAGGGGTGGCTGATCTTTCCAAAAAATTATATCATGATCCTTTTAACACAAAATCACGATCCACAATCTGAATTGCAATCTATATTTTCAATGTGGCATACACTTAAGAAAATATCCGGACTCAAACTCATCAAGTCTTAAGTGACACTTTATTTTTAATATCAAGCAAAGTTGAATTCAATTGTTCTCTCATTCACTAGTTTAGCAGAGTTAAGGAACACGCCCTGAAGCTGGCGAGTGATGGAGAAGAGCCCAACCCCACAGCCCGTTGCGTGGATCTCTGATTCGCACAAATGAATCGGTACCGCAAGCGAACTATGATACATAGTGAAATGAAAGAAGTCACAAAATCAACTGGAATGTTCAAGCAAATTCTAGAAAAAACCCGATCTATATCCGTTAAGTAGTTCTCTCGTGAAAAGCGGACAGACATACAGACAGAGAGACATTGGATTTTATATATTAGTAAACCTTCAAAATAATGTGCAGTTTAAAGTCTCAACAGCATTCTCAGCATTTCTGGAGCTTAGTAGAGCCAGAAAACTATAAGATCCTTCACCAAGCAGGTCTGAAAATGTCTGCTTTGTTTGGGTCTACATACCTCTGTGAGTCTGCCTTTTCTGACATGAATGTCATGAAATCAAAGTTCAGAACAAGACTAACAGATGAACCTTTAAATGACTCCATTAGAGTGAACCTAATGGCGCTTTTCCACTGCATAGTACGGCACGACACGGTTCAGTTCAGCTCACTTTTGGGGCGTTTTCCACTGGTAACAGTACCTGGTACCTGGTCTTTTTTTAGTACCACCTCAGCCGAGGTTCCAAGCGCGCCGAACCGTTACCAAAACGTGACGTGTAAACTCTGCTGGTCACTGATTGGCCGGAGAAAATCGTCATTACTGCGTCACTGGCTATTCTTTTCTTTAAAGGTACACACACGCGGAAGTTTGTGTCGCGTCTCTCCATCGCTGGACGCAGTTTGTTGCATAAGTGGATGAATGTTTCTTCAGACATTCGAAAGTTCTCCAGCCACTGAGTGTTTGTAAAACCGGGAACAATCACATCCCACCACTCTGAGGCACGGTTAAATGTCCAAACAGATGGTCTGTTGCGGCGACTTTTTTGCAAAATGTGGAAGATCTGTAATATACAGAATCAGCATTTTAATGTTACACTGGCAGTTAAGTTCATTTTATGCTTTGCAACAGTGATAAAAGTTAGCTAGTGATGTGCTTTTTTTAGATGCTTACCCTTGCACGTCGTCGAGCTAAAGTGTTGTCGTTGTCTGCGTGTTGTTGTAAAAGTTCCACGGTGTCACGGCAGTAGAGGCGGCGCAACTATAACGACACGTGAATAATCCCGCCCACTCTAAAGCGGTACTAAACTGCAGTCGAAACGCAAACCGAGCCGAACTGAGCCGAACCAAGGTGAGCTGTACTGAACCGTGCTGTGCCGTACTATGCAGTGGAAAAGCGCCTTAAGTGGCTACATTCCACCATACACCTCTCTTGTTGACTCCATGCAGTGCCAGTCATCTGACTAACTAAAAAACACATCATACATGCAACTGGACATGTGAATACCCTTGTGAAGTGAAACAGTGACATGTAATAAAAAGACAAATGAATGAGTCATATCTGTGTGTTTGCAATTGCTTTGTTTTGACAGCATTCATGTTTTAATTCAGTAGTGTGAGACACACTAGAATATGCACACAGACATACAAAATGCACTTGCAGGTGAATTAAATTTTTTGTGATGTTTTAATGCAAAATGTGAGTTGTGGGCACCAACATTGTATAAATGTTCAGGCAAAACCAAGATTATTCAGTTTGTTTGGGTTGAAATAAGCTATGAGAATAAACGTTGGAAAACTTGAGTAGCTCTCGGCCATTTTCATTTTGTAAAAGTAGCTTTCGGGAGAAAAGGTTGGAGACCCCTGGTTTAGATGATCAATAGATAGTTAATCTTAGGTGGATTATTTTTGGAGATGGAATTTAAGTATTTTATCAGTTACCACAGCAAGTCAGGGAATATAAACAGTTTGGTACTCAACACATGCAATGGCACTTTTAAATTTAGCTCCCTGAGAAATTAACTCTTCTGAGCTATGGCTGCTTTGAATATACAGTGCCATGGCTAAATTATATTTTTTTATGGAACTTTGAAGAAAAAAAATGCAACTTCTACAACAAATTTAAATATTGGTACTTTTATAAAATGTTAATGTGCAGTTATGATTTACTCGAACTAAAAAAAGTAAAAACATAAGAATAAATGTGGCATTTGCAAAGGTTGGGCACCTAACAAATCCAAAATGTAGTAACATTCCCTTTGGCAAAAATCACAACATTTTTGTAACCAGTTATGAATATTTGGTTTGAATTTTTTTCCTCATTCTTCCTTGAAAATCGCTTCCATCTGTGAGATATCCTTGGTCTCTCTTGTGTGGCCAACACTTTTAACTTCTAACCACAGATCTTCAACACTGGCCAAGTTTGTAGGCTGCGAGGACCATTCCAAAAACCCTCAACCTTGTGTAATATAATGCATTATGTGTATATTCTCATAAATGGTTTAAAATAATCCCAGTTCTTATCCACTGTGTAACAATAATATATTGCACAAAAAAAACTGTAATATTCTGCTCATCAGTTTTTCCCCCACCTATACTTGTCAATACTCAAAGTTGTGCTGTTCAGCAATTTGGAATCTTATTAAAGGATGCAACATCACAAAAGTGTGTGGGGTTGCAGGCCTTAATGCAAGTCTAGATCTACCATCTTGCACATCATAGCACTTGATACTCTGTGTTTTTTGTATGCAATTTATATGATCTGTCAGTGTTTACTGAAGTTCCCTTCTTCAATCTGGAGATACAGTCACCAGAAACCAAAGCTGGCTAACCAGATGCTCTTTCATTGCTTGCAAAGTTACAAATTACTTTATTATTAATTATTACCTTATTATGCATTAGAAGGCAATATTTCTTGTTGTGAAAAAGGATGTTGACTACTATTTTACTTATATATTTCAGCTGAGCTGGATATTATTTACTAATTATTTCGGAACATTTTCCAGTAAAGAAGACAAGACGTTTTGAGGTAAGGTTGCTCTACTCTCTAATCATGGTGCTGAAGAATAGCGACGTGTTTCATATACGCAATAATATTGCTATACTTTGTACACATGGTAATAAAAACCTTGTAATGACATAACTTGGCCTAGAAGGCATGAATGTGCTTTGCAATGGCTTGGCATCCTGCCCAGGGCTTGTGTTCACTGATATTTCATTGAACTGACAAAAAGACAACAGAAAACAGAAGAGTTCATTTTTATAGAGAAATATTCTGGGAGTATTGGGTGTGTTATGTCCAGCTTCATGCTAGATATAGCACTTGCAAGTGTACTTCCAGCACCCACACTCATTCATTTACCAAAAACAAGTAGGTAAGTTTAACTGTGGTTGGAAAGAAGGTGCCAGTTAGTGCAAAAATGCTGCAATGCAATACAAATGCAAAAAAAAATAAAAAATACTAATAATAATGTTCTCATTAATCTAGAACATTTGCTTATTGTTTTTAACACTTGGATTGAGATTAGGCTTCTAATATAAAAGCATGATTTTGGTTTGTCTTTGTTGCTTTGTGTTATACAGAGAGGCAGAAGCACCAGTTGTGTCTGACCGGACTGACTTTCATCCATGCAGAAACACTAACACAAAGCCTTTTTCCTCCCATTATATCTAAATCTGTTCAACTTGATAAAGAATTGCCTGCTTTAGCTACTGCAATAAAGAATAGTTATAGTGGGTCATGCTACTGTCGGCTAAAGCCATTTGGCTCTCAGGAGTTTTCCATTCTCCTCGAGTCTATGCAAGATTTTCTCTCCCGTCCCAAAGACGTGTCTGCTGATTTAACTGGCAACTCTAAATGGGTTCCATAAGAATGAGTGGACACTGTGATGGATTGGCACTTTTATGTTGGTTCCTGCCTTTTACCTGATGCTACCAAGACATCCTCTAACCTATGCAGCCCCATATTGGATTAAGCAGATTTGAATATAGACGGACTGTTGTCAATTATATAAAGTCATCCATCATCTAATAAGCCTGTGACAAAATGAATTCATTGTCTTCACCTCCCCTTAGACTGAGGAACTGTAAGATGTTCTCATTGCCAATGACTGCTTTGAGCCACTTTTTCTGGAGCCTTTCTGGAATATTCTTTGCTCAAAGCATGATGTACCCCAAGAATGTGTGTGGTGAGCGTGTCACTCTAATGATGAGAACAGAGCAGCCCCAAATAACCACACTGGTACATAGAATGTCGGATCACATTGTACAAAAGTGCATAAAAGCTGCAAAAATGTGGGAGTGTCAGTTCACTTAGAGCTCCTTTATCTCTGGAAAGCAGTTTGACCACATTTGTTGATATATACAACAACAACAACAACATTTACTTATATAGCACATTTTCATACAAATAATGTAGCTCAAAGTGCTTTACATGATGAAGAAAGACAAAAAAGACAAAGTAAGAATTAAAATAAGACAACATTAATTAACATAGAATAAAAGTAAGGTCCGATGGCCAGGGAGGACAGAAAAAACAAAAACAACTCCAGACGGCTGGAGAAAAAATAAAATCTGCAGGGGTTCCAGGCCATGCGACCGCCCAACCCCTTCTGGGCATTCTACCTAACATAAATGATCAGTCCTCTTGGTATTTGGGGTTCTCATGGAAGGACTTGATGATGACGGTCATGTGGACTTCTGGCCTTTAATCCATCAATGTAGGGACATCATGGTGCTTTGGTTAGGTGGTGGTGGTGAGTCGGCACCACAGAAAACTGGAAAAAGAACAGAAGAGAGAGTAGGGGTTAGTACGGATTTTGGAGCCACCAGGAATAGTAATGATAATAAACTAAATATGCGCAGCATCGGGATTAAATTAAAATGAAGTTATGAGAAAGCCATAACTTTAGAAGCATACTGTCAGAAATAATGAACAAACAGCAGTCATTCTAGAGATCTGACGTCTCCTTTAGGGAGTTAACTCATAACTTTACATTCTCAAACCTGGTTAGTCCGATTCAACGTTGCGCTAAAATCAGGCTCCAGGCCTACAAGAGGCCAACTCCTACAGACACCCAATTTCAGATGTGGCCCGCTTAGTGTAGAAAGTTAATCTAATGTGCTTCTCTTTAGGATGGAGGGAGAAATCCACACAGACATGGAGTATCTGAACCTGCTTGTATCAGCACAGGGCCACTGGGTATGGAGTAACATGGGGTACACAGCAGAAATCGGTCAAAGCAGGGGCGTCAGTTTATGCACACACTAAAAGTGAAGCAAATCACCTAACATCCCCATCTTTCATACGTGTGGTGCAAAACCAGAGCACCAAATGTGCAATAGCTACTACATTAAGAACCCAATGCTAACCACCATGCTGCCTGCTATAGAAAATGAGCTTGAGAAATTCATGAGGGCCACACCTAGAAGATCAATCCCCATGGGTCCACTCTGCAGCTCATGATCATAGAGCCGTCATCTTTTCTTTTTTACTGTTATTATCACTCAATGCTTTGATCTTCTGTGACCCTGAGTTATAATTAGCTAGCCGGTTTCAGCAAAGGATGACAGTCTGATTCATAACCACTAATTTTCCATGCTGCACAGACGAGAAATGATGAAATGTGCTTCAATCTCGCTATATTTTCCTTTGAAGTTCCTGCTATTTTTTGTTTCCATTTTTAATTTACTAAATGTTGTGGTGGACTCTTTTGACTGCATTTCTGTGTGGCAGAATATGTAATTTCAAATTTTGTGTCCAAGTTCCTCTTAACTTCTCACATATAAACACACACCTTTCATTTTAAACACACATGCTTGTCCTAATCAATGAAGAGCAAGCAAAGCCTGCATAATGGATTATAAATAATGTTTTGCACCAGAAGGCTGGCAACCTAAATCCCAGGTTTAGCTACTGGAATGGGATCTCAGCTTATGAAGCAGCTCGTCTCCAGCTCCTCCCGGGGTCAGGGTGCTCGGGGGGGGATGGGCCGTGAGTGATGACACATGGATTTAGGACAGAGGAGCCGAACGCCAGCAGGCTGGAGTCTTGACTGACTGGGTGGCTGGACACAGTGGGCCACGTGTTTCATTCAACATCCTACTGACTGTTTAAGGGGGGATCCCAGTCTGATGACGATTCTTCCTGCAGTGGCTAACATTAGCCATGATGTCCCATACTGTGTGCAGGGAGTAAGAATTCTTGGCACTGTAAAGGCAAATGCATATTTTTACCTCTTCATTCATTTTTATTACCATCTTTTCTTGACAGATAATTAACACTATTCATTTTTTGTGATCTTAATGTTATTAATATGGAGAACAGTAGACAACACTTCATGGTGAGAAAAATTACATAAGAACTAACCTCCCTCCTCTTTTTCTTTTAGTTAGTGAAGTCTCCTTATCTTCCATGCTGCTTTCAACATTTCCTTTATTAATATTCTTTACTCTCTTCCCTACCCAGAAGCCAGTTGCAGCTTTTTATGCTATGCTATGGAAATCATCCTGCAGGCCCTATGCCTGTTTGGGAATATGATTTTCATTCAGTTCCATCAATTTCAGATTTTTAAAAGTATCCTTTTATTGAAGATGAATAGAAAGTTCCAACATATCTGACTTAAATATATTTGCTATGTCTATCTCACTCATCGCATGCTTTATGTCATATGTTCATTTACAATGTATCTGGAAAGTATTCACAGCGCATCACTTTTTCCACATTTTGTTATGTTACAGCCTTATTCCAAAATGGATTAAATTCATTTTTTTCCTCAGAATTCTACACACAACACCCCATAATGACAATATGAAAAAAGTTTACTTGAGAGTTTTGCAAATTTATTAAAAATAAAAAACTGAGACAGCACATGTACATAAGTATTCACAGCCTTTCCATGAAGCTTAAAATTGAGCTCAGGTGCATCCTGTTTCCCCTGATCATCCTTGAGATGTTTCTGCAGCTTAATTGGAGTCCACCTGTGGTAAATTCAGTTGACTGGACATGATTTGGAAAGGCACACACCTGTCTATATAAATTCCCACAGTTGACAGGTTATGTCAGAGCACAAACCAAGCATGAAGTCAAAGGAATTGTCTGTAGACCTCCGAGACAGGATTGTCTCGAGGCACAAATCTGGGGAAGGTTACAGAAAAAATGTCTGCTGCTTTGAAGGTCCCAATGAGCACAGTGACCTCCTTAATCCGTAAGTGGAAGAAGTTCGAAACCACCAGGACTCTTCCTAGAGCTGGCCGGCCATCTAAACTGAGCGATCAGGGGAGAAGGGCCTTAGTCAGGGAGGTGAACAAGAACCCAAAGGTCACTCTGTCAGAGCTCCTGAGGTCCTCTGTGGAGAGAGGAGAACCTTCCAGAAGGACAACCATCTCTGCAGCAATCCACCAATCCAACGCTTCCCATCCAACCTGATGGAGCTTGAGAGATGCTGCAAAGAGAAATGGGCGAAACTGGCCAAGGATAGGTGTGCCAAGCTTGTGGCATCATATTCAAAAAGACTTGAGGCTGTAATTGCTGCCAAAGGTGCATCGACAAAGTATTGAGCAAAGGCTGTGAATACTTATGTACATGTGATTTCTCAGTTTTTTTTATTTTTAATAAATTTGCAAAAACCTCAAGTAAACTTTTTTCACGTTGTCATTATGGGGTGTTGTGTGTAGAATTCTGAGGAAAAAAATTTTATTTAATCCATTTTGGAATAAGGCTGTAACATAACAAAATGTGGAAAAAGTGATGCGCTGTGAATACTTTCCGGATGCACTGTACATAGGGCCCATGTGCCAGCTTTGTAGCCAGCAAATGCATTGGACTTCAAACCCCGAGTCTATGAGTTCAAATCCTGCTACTGACACCATGCAATCGCAAGCAGGTCACTTCACCAGCCTGGGCTCCACTTGGAAAAGCAAAAGAAATGGAACCAAATTCAGCCAGATAAGTAAATAATCGATTGAATGTCCTCTCTCTCTGTACTTTTTGCAATTGTTTCTGGGACTGTCCTCATGTATCTGTTTTCTGGTAAGTTTTGGTTGACTTCTCTGCTCCAAGTATTGCTCCTCCAACAACTCTTGGCTCTTTCTCTCCCTTTTATTCACAAGTGACCTCTCTCTTTTGGTATAATTACAAAAAATTATCTTTGGCCTCTTTCTGGAAGTCTTGAGTTTTACCCACTGTTTCTTTAAACTAGTGTTGCTTGAGTTCTCAGGTTCCAACATTGAAAAATGACAATCTGCCATATGTTTGGTCTTGGGCAGATTGACAGACGACTTGCATTGTCAGCCCATTCCTTGATGCCGGTTTTTGTTCCAGCCAGTTTCCCAATCAGTGTGCCATTTTAACTTTAGTTGATCTCATTGTTTAATTCACTGAGTTATTTTTCTTCTCTTATTCTGCATTTAGAAAAGAGCAGTAAGGTTAGATTTACTTCTTTAGAAATTGGAAATATTCTCATTTTTATATTCATGATTTAAAATTCTTTTCTTTTCCTGCTGTTAACTCACCTTTTTTTACTATGGAGTTTACATCCCTTATTTAAAAACTATGAGAAATAACAAGCAACACATCTGATGCCAGTGTAAATGACACAGAATGATGAAAGGCTTGACATCAGAAATTTCAAAACTAGCATCACTGAAAAGCGTTAATATATGTTATATGAAATTTAATTAGTGGTTAGATTTTAATCATGCTCATCATCATCATCTTCACTCGTTTGTTCTCGCTATTTACAGTTACTTCCTTATAAGAGCACGTCTTGACACTGAAGGAGCTGCTGCCTACCATTCTGTGTCATTTGCCCCCATGTCTGCTCCACTCATCACTGTATTTGTTATTAGCAGAATACAATTGAGGTGTGAGATTAGTTAATTGTGGTAAGAGAAGACATGCAGGTAGCAGGTGTAACAGAGCAAGATGATCAGGACAGAATCGGGGCAGCCGAAAGAAGAAGAAGAAGATAAAATTAAGAGAGCAAACTCCACAGATAAAGGAGCATTAATAAAAAATGACAAAAGAGTGTAAAGAACTTGAACTATGGCAAAAGTACAAATTCTTCAGAGTGGTGGCTCGGAGGCTAGGAATTTGCACTGGCAATTGGAAGGTTGTCGGTTTGAATCCCGTAAATGCCAAAAGAGACTCTACTCTGTAGATTGCTCTGTCCTGGGTATGACATTAAACTGCATCCAGCCCTGCATGTAGGCCCTCCAACCTGCAGGGGAAAACCTGAGGGTTGTTGCCAGAATTGACACTCCAGCTACCATAAAAAAAACCTCCCACTGTTCCACTCCATCTGAACGAGTGTGGTGCTGAGGTGTCACCCATTGCATGGCTGCGCTTGGGTCCTAATCTGGAATCCTGAGTTGGCTTTTCATATGGTGGGTGCGTCAATGTGTTGTATCAGCGCGTGCTCCTAACCTCCTCCTCCTCCTCTAATGAATTTAAATCTCACACTGCTGCTTCTCTTTTCTGAATGCAAAATAAGAGAAGAAAAAAGGACCAACCAATTAAAAAGATAAATTAGAAGTAAAATGACAAACTGATTGGGGAAACAGGATGGAACAAAAACCGCTAGCCACAGGGGTCTTGAGTTACTCTACATCTGCTTTTATTTCACTCTGTGGATGGTAGGCCGTATCTGCTGCTCCTTTTCCTTTGAATTTACTCGGGCATACTGTAATCCTATAATCTGATAAGTGACCTTTGGGGCTGGGGGCGTTCGATGGTGATGGTAATGTCTGAGTTTATTTTAACAATTTTATGTTGTTATTTAAAATATATCTGAAGATGTTCAATGCAAATCTGATCACAAAACTAAAAACGAACACACATCATCCATCAGAGTTGTACGATGCCAGTAAGTACAAATGCTTTTCTTTTGCTATGTACATTGGTTTTTGGATTATCATGGAGTTACTATTTCATCAGTATCAATTGTATCTCATTATTTTACCTTTTTTCTCTGTTATCGCCCTCACCTATTGATGTTTCTGTAGACATGCCACAGATTTGTAGGAATATTAGGGGGCATTCAGGGCAGCAATGGCATTCAGAAGAAGATGGTGCTACAGTCAGGGGTGAAGGGACAGTAGACCAACTGTAAGATAGTGCTAAAGTTTATCCATCTATTTGTTCGAACACTTCTTCCAGGTCTCAGTCCATGTTGTGCCAGGGCTTACCCTGAGAGGAGTTGGCACAAAGCAGGATTAAATCTTAGGAGAAGCAACAGTCCATCACAGAACACATGGTCACACTCACCACTACTTAATCATTAGGATACGAGAAGAAAACTCCCAGACCTGGGGAGAATGTGCTAAAGGTACACAAAAAGCGAATGAGCTACTGAACCAAACCCAGCCTGACCAAACTGCTCCATCAGATGTGTCACGTATAAAATAAAAAGGCGCTTGAGTGTGACCTTGGACACCATTATAACAATGGCAAAGCTCCAAAACTATTTAAGTTACACTTACAGTAATATGTGTAAATACCTGCAAGATTCATTTTATTTTATTTATTAATCTTTCTTCAGGGTCTACGTGAATAGTAAATTTTAAATACTTGCAGTACCTAAAAAAAACTATTCACCCACTCAGAAGTTTTAATTTTTTTTGTTGTACAACTCTGAATCACAGTGGATTTTGTATTTTTATTTTTCTTACTTTATTGACATTAATCAACAGAAAAAGACGCTTTAATATCAAAGTGAAAACAGATCTCTACACAAGTAGGTATATAAATTAGAAAATAACTGATTGTATTAAGTTTTCACCCCCTTTATTATGACACATCTGCTGTAAATCGTCACTGGTGCAGACATATGAGTTCAGAAGTCACATATTTAGTTAAACAGAGCTCATCAGTCTCTAGTCAAGGGGTTTCAATTGATGATAGTTGTAGGATAGGACTCTTATTTTGGTAACTAAAGGATTGTATACTATGCCTTGGTATAACGAATATCCATAGAAGATAAATATACTTCTCCACAAAATTACTTTGATTACATCAGACTGTTCTTTTATATTGAGGCTAATGTTTGAAATAAAGTAGTTGTCAATTGAACTGTGGCCCTGCATCGAGTTATTTACCTGAGACACAGCAGTAGTGTAAAAGCCCCTCTATCTGGAAGGTCTAACTTGTGGTGAGTCAGTATGCTGCCCTAACCAACACAAAGAAGACAAAACAATAGTCCAAGCATCTCTGTGAAAAGCATAAATTAGGAAACAGAGGCAAGAAAATATTCAAGTCACTGAATAACCCTTGGAGTCCAGTTAATTGGATCACTAAGTAATGGAAAGAGTCTGGCACAACTGTAAACCTGTCTAGAGCAGGCCGTCCACGAGAACTGTGTGATCAAGTCTCTCTATTATAAAAAAAAAAATCTTGGAAGGAATCGAGACGTGATTGTCTCAGAGACACTTTCACCTCCCGCGAGATGAGTCTTCGTCCCAAGCGATGTAACCATGCCCACAACAGATGTTTAGTTGAGCTTATGCAAACAGATTTGGAAAAGTCCTGAGTGGTTATGTCAGACACATGTCTTGTAGAGAGAAAGAAACAATATTCACTCACGGGCAGTTAATACGTTGCGTTGTCATGTGTTGAATGTAATTCCAAACAATATTCCAATGCTTCCATCCATCCATTATCCAACCCGCTATATCCTAACTACAGGGTCACGGGGGTCTGCTGGAGCCAATCCCAGCCAACACAGGGTGCAAGGCAGGAAACAAACTACAGGCATGGCACCAGCCCACCACAAATATTCCAATGCAATATTGATAAAAAGGTAAAGCGAAAAGAGATCAAATATGTGGACATAGGTGATATGACAGAAGTGTGCCTCGTGAAATGCAGATCACATGGAATGGCAAAAGCAGCAAGCCAGCAGCTGATCGAGCAAAGAGGAGGTAAAAAAAAATTGTATGTGTTTCTCATTGTATCACCATTTAAGAATAGGTGTCAGAGGAGCGATCGCATCTCCTTGGGGTGTGTTCAGCCCCCCTCTTCACAATGGCAGAGCGACAGAGATGCTAAGTGGTTGGCATGTAGCACAGGCTGGGGTTGCATTAGTGAAGCGAGCAGGGGGCGAAGCCCCCTAGTAAGGATTAAAATAGTGTCCTGTCCTAATGCAGTAACATCAGTGCCAGGACATCTTAATGACATTACAACGTAGAAAAGAGCATATCTGGACCATTATTTTTATAGGAATGAAATAGGTTAAGGTTAATGTGGGGGGCATCCAAAAGAGCATTAGCCCATAAAGACAGAATATCATCTTTGTATAGCATGATTGGTTGGGGAACATTGTGTATATTGATGGGGATAATCAGATATACCAATAGACCTGTAAAGAAGTCAGAAGCTACAATGACTGAGCTTGGAGAGACTAAGCAGACAACAATTGTTGCCTGGGTGCTACACCAGTCACAGCTTGATGGGAGAGTAACAAAGAAACGCCAATTATTAAAAACAAAACCCACATACACATAAAACATCTCAGCTAGAGTTTCCCAGAATGCACATGGGAGATTCTGAGGTCAACTGGGAGAAAGTTCTATGGTCTGATGAGACCAAAATTGAGCATTTTGGTGATCAGAGTAAAGGCCATGTTTGGAACATTATCAGAAACACACCATCGGCACCATGAAGCAAGGCGATGGCAGCATTGTGTCAAATGCGGAGAAATCCAGGAGGAAAACCTGACGAAGTCTGTAAGAAACAAGTACCTTGGGAGAAGATTTGTTTACCAGCAAGACAATAACCTCAAGCTTAAAGTCAAAGCTACACAGGAATGGCTTGAAAACAGTAATGGTAATCTGCTGGAGTCAAAGTACAGAACTTGATCCATTCAGGATTCTGACATTTGGTTCTAAAACTCCATGAAATAGTTTTAACTATTTATGCCTCACTTATAATATAAACTGCTCAAAAAAATTAAAGGAACACTTTGAAAACACATCAGATCTCAATGGGAAAAAGAAATCCTCCTGGATATCTATACTGATATAGACTGGGTAATGTGTTAGGAACGAAAGGATGCCACATCGCTTGATGGAAATGAAAATGATCAACCTACAGAGCCCTGAATTCAAAGACGCCCAAAAATCAGAGTGAAAAATTATGTGGCAGGCTAGTCCATTTTGCCAAAATTTAATTGCAGCAACTCAAAATTATACGCAGCACTTTGTATGGCCCCTGTGTTCTTGTATACATGCCTGACAACATCGGTGCATGCTTCTAATGAGATGACAGATGGTGTTGTGGGGGATCTGGACCAGGGCATCACTGAGCTCCTGGACAGTCTGAGGTGCAACCTGGTGGCATTGGATGGACCAAAACATAATGTCCCAGAGGTGTTCTATTGGATTTAGGTCAGGAAAGTGTGGTGGCCAGTCAATGGTATCAATTCCTTCATCCTCCAGGAACTGCCTGCATACTCTCACCACATGAGGCCAGGAATTGTCGTGCACCAGGAGCCACTGTACCAGCATAGGGTCTGACAATGGGTCCAAGGATTTCATCCTGATACCTAATGGCAGCCAAGGTGCCTTTGTCAAGCCTGTAGCGGTCTGTGTGACCCTCCATGGATATGCCTCCCCAGACAATCATTAACCCACCACCAAACTGCTCATGCTGAATGATGTTACAGGCAGCATAATGTTCTCCATGGCTTCTCCAGACCCTTTCACTTCTGTCATGTGCTCAGGGTGAACCTGCTCTCATCTGTAAAAGCACAGGGCACCAGTGGTGCATCTGCCAATTCTGGTATTCTATGGCGAATGCCAATCGAGCTGCATGCTGCTGGGCAGTGAGCTCAGGGCCCATTAAGGACATGGGGCCCTTGGGTCACCCTCATGAAGTCTTTCTGGTTGTTTGGTCAGAGACATTCACACCAGTGGCCTGCTGGAGGTCATTTTGTAGGGCTCTGGCAGTGCTCATCCTGTTCCTCCTTGCCCAAAGGAGCAGATACTGGTCCTGCTGATGGGTTATGGACCTTCTATGACCCTCTCTAGCTCTCCTAGAGTAACTGCTTGTCTCCTAGAATCTCCTCCATGCCCTTGAGACTGTGCAGGGAGACACAGCAAACCTTCTGGCAATGGCACGTATTGATGTGCCATCCTGGAGAAGTTGGACTACCTGTGCAACCTCTGTAGGGTCCAGGTATCACCTCGTGCTACCAGTAGTGACACTGAATGTAGCCAAATGCAAAACTAGTGAAGAAACAGTCAGAAAAGATGAGGAGGGAAAAATGTCAGTGGCCTCCACCTGTTAAACCATTCCTGTTTTGGGGTCATCTCATTGTTGCCCCTCTAGTGCATCTGTTGTTAATTTCATTAACACCACAGCAGCTGAAACTGATTAACAACCCCCTCTGCTACTTAACTGACCAGATTAATATCCCATAAGTTTCATTGACTTTATGCTATACTCTGATTAAAAAGTGTTCCTTTAATTCTTTTGAGCAGTATATATATATATAATATGTATATATATATATATATGTATATATTTGTATGAAGACAGGTAAATAAATCTGTGCCTTTTTTATATCTCTTCTCTCACTCCTATTGATGTGTAATTTTGAAGTATAGTGTCCATTACAAAACAATCACTGATGAAAAGAAAGGCATTTATGCAGGCAAATACTGTACTGGACTCTGATCTTGTAAGTACCCTTGGGTAAAGGGGTCTTTCACATTAAACAATTCTGTGGTGCCACCAGCTGTGAGCTCTTTAACTGGACAATGAGTGTTTCGAGGAGGGGGCAGCTTGGTCTTATGCCTCTGACTTAACAAAGAGCCCCAGTAAATTTATTATGTGATAACACTTAAATGAAAAGATCAATCTCTGCACCACCTTCAAGGAGTGACCTCTCATTTTGTTGAAAAATAATCAGAAGTTCACACCAGCAGGATAAGAGCCAGATAAGTGACCTCATTTTGGACAAGGAGGCAAGATCTGCTTTAAAACTGCCACAATGGCAAGAGTTACCGGGCTAAGAAATGATTTGTGGGAGACTGTGTTTGTCACGGATTGGGTGGAAGATATTTAATACACAGGTAGGCGTTAGAATTGGTGAGGAAGCTGTCAACATGAGTTATTCACTAATCGCACTCCATTTAAAAGAAATTACTAGTGTCATTGCTGCATTGACTGTTTTAACTGCCAAAGGTAGGTATGGCCATGTAACTGGGACACACCGTGACTCTTGTGCTCAGTGCCAATAAAAAAAAAAAAGAATTACGTTTCAGGTTTGAAGTCATTCATGAAATGAGTTAAGTGGGTTCAAGAAACGAAAAGATTAGTAATCACATTCTCTAACATAAATGCTAACACACCTAATATTGTTCATACTTTATATTGTGAGAATATTTGTCCTTCCACAATTACAATAATATAAAATAACATTGTCAAACCTCAATTAAATTTCAGGTTCAAGAAAAAAGGCCTTGGACAAGACATTTGTCCATTGCAGGGACCAATGGCATACACGCCAACACTCACATTTAAATTAGACAAATTTGGAATTAACCCAACACATGGCTTCTGGGCAAATAGGATGGAAACGCCATGAAGACAAAGGGAGAACATGCAAACTCCATGTGCAGCCAGGTGTGGAATTCAAAGCGCAGATGCTGAATCCATCAGAGTGCAGCACTAACCGCTGCACCACCCCGTCACCATAGTTATACAACTTTTCTCTTATCAGTATGATATGCACATAAAAGCGTTTAATCAAGTTAGCCTCCTCCCCTAACCAATCTCCATTGTTTCTCATGGCTATAGTGGTGTGTGGACTTTCAGTTTAGATTAAATCATCCATTTCCGTAGTTTAACAATTCCACCATTTTTTCAATTGCTTACTTTGTGAAATGCAGAATACAATGAAATATCAAAGCATATCTTCTGTTGTAGTGGGGCAGTGGTCATCACTGCTGACATATGATTCCAGCATCCTTGCATCATTCTTTATTTTCGGTTTTGCCTTTGTACTGTACATAAGCTTTGTTATCTTCTATAGGTTTTGTGGGTGGTCTCAAAGAGGCAGGGGTCACCACCAGAAACTGCCTACCTCCATATAAATCCAGATGGTCTTCCACAGTTCTTCTAATGCAGTGGGAAAGTAGGCATGACTGGTTTGAACCCCACCTTAGTTATTGTCTGTAAGGAGTTTGCATGCTCTCCTCATGGCACTGTGGGCTGTCCTCCTGGAACTCCAGTTTTCTGCCCAATGAATTGCACGTTGAGTTCACTGATTGACCTTATGTATGTGTGTGACTGGGCGGGTGACCTGTTTCTACTATACAGAGATGAGAGGAAGAAAGCAAGGGAGGCCAAAGAAGAGGTGGCTCTGAAGAAGAAGTTTGACTGAGGAGGAGGTGCAGGACCAACCTGTGTTTAGAAGGTTGAGCAAGCACATGATCCCTGCATAGAAGTGGGAAAAGATGAAGAGAAAGAGTTGAGTGAGAGAGCAGAGATGTCCTTGGCAAGAAACATATGGGGTGAGAATGGGATTTTAATAGAGAGGTATGAGGTAAGAATAACACTTTTTGATTGTATGGTGCAAGCAGTGTGCTAATGTGAACAGAGAAGGTTAGTGATCAAGGTTTTTAAAAGAACAAGACTTTTCAAAAATCGTATTCCAGTATAAGGGATCAGATAACTGGAGATCATAATTCCAAGTTGACTGGAATTGCAAAGCCTTCAAGGCATCTTCACACAATGCAGCATACAGAGAAGAAGCAGAGAATAAGATAAATCCAAAAGAAAGATGGAGGAAGGAGGAGAAGATATTGGAAAACTGCACATCTTAAATATTGACCTCTGCCAAAGGTGGTAGAAGAAAGTGCAGAAAGGAGCTGAACCAGAACTGCAGCTATTAGAACATTCTGTGCCCCAAGCCAGCAGAAATGTTTCCAAGTGTGCTGATGCACTGATGGGCTTAGGAGTGAAAGGAGATACGATGATTGACATGTCGTGGTGAAGTCCATGAGATGTAAGAGAACCAAGACTTGGGAGACATTACTTTAGTTTGAGGGAGTTGAAGGGAAACAATAGAGGGTAGTCAAATTATGTTCAATTGAATCCGAAATGGTTATAATCATTTTTCAAATGACAATGATAAATTCCTTGCATTAGGAAGTTGTAATTTTTTTAATAACCCTATGGAGCAACATTTCTTCAGGCATGGCTAAGAATTTAACCAGCGATCTTACATTTACCAGTACAGGTCCTTTAACCAGAGAGCCACCACTCTGTCTTGTTTTGTCATCTCAATAATCTTTTGTGCAAAAATTAGATGTTTTGCTGGTGGTTTCTAATTTTCATTGATATTCTCACAATTCAGTTTTGTGGTTTTGATTTTGGTGTGGTTGCCACCATTTTGTGAATGTCTTTTCATGGTTGTCAGCTTTTAGTTTTGGTCACTAGATAGCTTGCTGTCTTGTTTGTGAGCTCACAATGATGATGAAGAGTTTTACTTGCTCCTTTGACTTTGGTTTATCGCCTAGGCCATTGTTTCACTATATTCCAAAGTGTGCACTAAATATGAAATCAAATCAAAAATTGGAGAGTCAGCTAGACTAGAAGGGAGATAGTAAGCATGGTGCTGACAAAAGTCAAATAAAAAAGATCCAAATTCAGTTTAGTAACAGTCAGTTTACTGTCAGGCTGGGCATAGAGGGTCAAATGAAGAAGGACTGCTTTCCATACTGTAGAACACAGGTGCAGTTAGTGTCCTGTCCTAATGCAGTAACATCAGTGCCAGGACATCTTAATGACATTACAACGTAGAAAAGAGCATATCTGGACCATTATTTTTAAAGGAATGAAATTGGTTAAAGTTAATGTGGGGGACATCCAGAAGAGCATTAGCCCATAAAGACAGAATATCATCTTTGTATAGCATGATTGCTTGGGGAACATTGTGTATATTGATGGGGATAATCAGATATTTACAGACGACAATGGCAAGTTGAGGGTATAGGAGAAAGCACTTTTGTGGATGTGAAATTGGACTTGTAAATTTGTAAGTTTTAAAGGGGAAGAATAAACGGTTTTGATCATATTATAAAATGGTTCACACTATTGAATCTAAAGGCCCAGTCTATAAAATCGAATACCTTCTCTTTGTGTAATGAAAGTTGGAGCTGATAGATGTTGCCTGCAGTCTGACAGCTATGAATTATATTTGGGTATCATTGGGTGAATTTATTTGAAGATGGCAACTTCTAGGTGCTGGGTAGGTAGCTCTGCCATCAGCGTTGCCATTACATTAGAACAAGGAAATCTATTGTTAATGCGAATGCTCAGATGGATTCTTACCCTTTTCAAAAGGAATGTGATTATGGCCAGAATAATGAAAGATTTTTTTTTTTTTGATAAGGTAATAACACTATTTAATAAATCACGGTCGTCTCTGTTATGGGACACCATCTTGATCCCAGGAGATAGTAGCAAAGGAGAGTATTAAAACACAACTGAGTGCCATTATGAACAATGCTTCATATCCTCTCTGTGACACAAATTGAGGAGTTTCAGCCAATACATTATTTAGCAAAAGTGTGTCAAGAAACGTTACTGGGGCTCCTCTAGACCAACAGCAATACACCTGCATAATGTCTCACTGTGATTATGACTGCCAAGACAGTAGTTTTCATTTTTAATATTTGGAAGAGTGGAGTAAATAATTGTTTGCAAAATATGGACAGTATTTCTGGTGGAAGACCATCCAACCGTGGAGATCTACACTTACTACACAACAATCTACACCCTTTAGAACAGCAAGGATTATAATTTCAACATAGTTTGAGTAATTTACAATATATGCTTATTAAAGAGTGCCATACAAAAATAAACTGAATTGTAATTGCAGGCTGGTTGGCCACAAAACCTCTTTATATTCTTTAGATCCCCACAGAAGGCGACTGCATGAGTTTTACTGGTGTCTTCATTCAAAGATACCTTGGTATAGAAAGCTTTCTTCACCAAGCTGGAAACCATGGACTGAGATCTTCTTTGGGATGACAATACTGGAACCTCTGATGAAAAAACACTACAATAAAATATTTCTGTTGTGCTGGGAGAGGACATGTGTGGGGAAAGGGCCAGAAAGAGTAGCCATGATATGCATCCATCAACCTTATTCAGTTCTTTTATGTTAAACATTTTGTGATTTAGTTGTTTAAACAGGTATTGAAAGGTTTGTCCAGTTTTTCCTTTTTTGTTTTTCCTTATGCCTTCCTGCTTAGGAGTTTTTTTAAGCTTAATGAAATACTTTCTCAATTTAATTTTTAAATAATCAGTCTTCTTTATTATGTTTCTACAAAATTAACATTTTTTTATCTTGCTTATTTGTTATTTAGATCTTTTAGCTTGTTCTGTTGTCATTTTATTGAACATGTATTTATTTAATGGAATTACTTGGCAGCTCTCATATAAGTGAACTTAGTGATTTCTAATTAGGTTGGAGCTTCCCCAGTAGAAACTGCTTTGGCTACTGGCGCTTTTCCACTGCATAGTACGGCACAACACGGTTCAGTTCAGCTCACTTTTGGGGGGTTTTCCACTGGGAACAGTACCTGGTACCTGGTCCTTTTTTTAGTACCACCTCAGCCGAGGTTTCAAGCGCGCCGAACCGTTACCAAAACGTGACGTGTAAACTCTGCTGGTCACTGATTGGCCAGAGAAAATCGTCATTACTGCGTCACTGGCTGTTCTTTTCTTTAAATGTACACACACGCGGATGTTTGTGTCCCATCTCTCCATCACTGGACGCAGTTTGTTGCATAAATGGATGAATGTTTCTTCAGACATTCGAAAGTTCTCCAGCCACTGAGTGTTTGTAAAACCGGGAACAATCACATCCCACCACTCTGAAGCACAGTTAAATGTCCAAACAGATGGTCTGTTGCGGCGACTTTTTTGCAAAATGTGGAAGATCTGTAATATACAGAATCAGCATTTTAATGTTATACTGGCAGTTAAGTTCATTTTATGCTTTGCAACAGTGATAAAAGTTAGCTAGTGATGTGCTTTTTTTAGATGCTTACCCTTGCGCGTCGTCGAGCTAAAGTGTTGTCGTTGTCTGCGTGTTGTTGTAAAAGTTCCACGGTGTCACGGCAGTAGAGGGGCGCAACTATAACGACACATGAATAATCCCACCCACTCTAAAGCGGTACTAAACTGCAGTCGAAACGCAAACTGAGCCGAACCAAGGTGAGCTGTACTGAACCGTGTCGTGCCGTACTATGCAGTGGAAAAGCGCCATACTTTTGGTGTGGAGCTTGTGACGGTGGAACTGTTTAGCTGTAAAAATTTATGATGATGCAAACAATCAGCTCCAGTTATGATGAAGACCCGTTTTTTTGCATGCACATTGTTCCCAAAATTTCCCCATTTGTTTTAAATGCTTTACTTTTAGATACATGCTGGGCTGGTATTCAATAATTAGATAGATAGATAGATACTTTATTAATCCCAAGGGGAAATTCACATAATCCAGCAGCAGTATACTGATACAAAGAAACAATATTAAATTAAATAGTAATAAAAAAAAAAGCAGACAATAACTTTGAGTAATGTTAGCATTTACCTTCATAACTGAATACTTTTGGCTGCTAATAACAAATGTCATCAGTGGATATGAAAAGGTGGAAACTTACCCGCCATTAAGGCTATGGCCTCAGTGCTGGATACTCTGACTTAAGGTGGCCATTTTACTTGCATTGTTCAATTTACATAGATGGAAGTTCTGACATAGTGAACTATGAAATTGTTGAAGATAATTAAAGGAAATTATTTTCAGGATCAACAAATGTGCGCTGTTTACTGAGTTCCTGTTCTTGGTCCAAAATGTTCAGATGGACGCTAAGCTCTAACTTTAAGATTCTTATACTATTGCATGACTGTGGGGCTAATTTAGTGTTGCTGATGTCAGCCACTCTCCAGCTAAAGGACTGATCAGAAGTGTCCAAAATATCTAATCCAGCAAAGTAAATCCAAATGTGTGCTTATCTAATTGATATCAGACTTCTAAGTCAGTACTTCATTTCTGTATGTTTGTCGTCAGCTTCAAAATAATTAACCATTTTTAGTCACAGTGGTGTTTTTTGAGCATATTTGTTTTTTTTGTTTTTTTTAAGAATACCCTCATTTTTAAAGATGTATTCATTTCAAAATATCTCTTCAAGCTAGAACTGTTCATGGCTTCTTTTCCTAGCAAGGTATCTTTGGATATTCTGAGCCATTAAAAGCATTTTGAACTCTAAAATCAAGTTTCCCCATTTTAGGTCTGCTTAGGCCCAAGCCTACAGGTAGCGGTAGGGGGACTATTTGGATTGAGGTGAGCCTCTTTAGGTGCTGGCCCAGTTGACGGGCTTTAGGAGGCCTCACACATCCTTTTCACTATGTTGAAGATTCCAAATCATAACTCTGTGTTTTTATAGGATTTACATATGTGAAGGAATTACTTTTAGAAAGTAAAAGGTAAAAATGCAAATGGATAGCATAGTACAACCTCTAATGTTGTTAGGGGTGTGTCCTCCGAGGTCATGACCTCCATTTATTGGTGAGACAGATATAAAAAGTCATACTTGGAAGCACTTTGCTCTCTGAGTTTGCGGATTCACAACAATCTTTTTGGTGCCTTTAAATCCTATTAATTGTGTTTCTTTGATTTTTGATGTAACTCAAATTTTTGACTTGTGATTTGAACTTAAGAGTGCTTATCAGTTTCAGCTCATTTTGTTTTTGGTTTTGACTTTGTGGTTTTCTCCCGGTTGCTACTCACATATTCTTGCTAGCAAACCTAGCATAATACAAAGGAATCAGTCAGGAAATAAACTGGAGATAGAAACAGTTCGTCTAAAATGCAAGAGAGAAAAAGAAGCTTCATGTAAGATCTGGTGCTGATGGCAGTTCACAGACAGGCCTTTGGAGATGAACATAGCAGGGGCCTCAAACCTTAAAGCTGAAAGTCACTACATGGGGCCTTAAAAATAGCAGAAGAAGATCTCAGGTGTCTGGCAGATTTATGCATTGTGATTAGGGTGATGGAATTGACAGCTTTTTATATCACTACATTTATGAAATTTACAAAAACACAGTGTAGCTCAATCATATGCAGCACGATACGCTTATCACGTCTGGTCCAAGTCAGGACTCTCCTGGCAGCATTTTAACACATTCTAGTCAGCCCTTTTTGTTGGCACATCACCAAAATTGTGTTGATGAAGGTGTCATCAGATGATTTCTCCTTTGGAGGAGGAGAGGTAAAGTCAAACCTTAAGAATAAGAAAAGTCCTTCTGAGTACAGCAGGCATCAGCTATTGAAATTCTAGAGTGCAGCTGAGAATGCCTTTGTCCTATGAATGTTTCCAGTTGACCTCGACAGTCCGTGTAACACAATTCAGTTTGGTTAGTGTGCAGCTCACTCACCCATGTAGTGAATTTGTCTGTTGCTGATATGCATCTAGGAGTGATCTTAATATTCACAGAAGAGGAATGCGAGGCCACACTGAAGACCACTAAACCAAACACAGAGAGCACTTGTATTACAGATTGACTCGCCCTGTCTCTCGAAGCCTGATGGTGTAAATATTTTCTTGTATACCCATTCACCCATCATGTTCTTTTTAATCTAATAGTGTCATAAGAGGTGAGAGGTTTTCCTGGCAGCACTGAACACAAACCAGAAACCAAACTGGGACAGAAGTACTAAGCAGAGAGATTTCTGTATACCCATATACAAGGCAGATTAAAAATCCCTTTTCCTCAATAGATATCTGCCAAAAGGTAATAAGCATTAAAACATAAAAAAGCTCCATTATGTAACGTGTTACTTGAGTGTGTGTGTGTGTGTATGCTTACCATGGCCCATTTGTCACAGCAACATCTGTTAAGTGCAGGCCACACTATCTAGAAGGACATTCATTTCTGGGTATAGCATAAATCTGAGAATCCTTTATTAACAACACTACCACATCTTTTAAGGCATGTCCCACTTTAATACTTATTACAAATAATTAATCTTAATTCATGCTTGTGTGGCCCACCTATTTTAAATAGAACATAAGTGAATCGTCTCTGCCATTCTCTAGGATTAGCAGTTCCACTAGCCACTGTAGCCAAAGTGTACTTCAACATGTTCATTATATTGCTTAAGATATATTAACTCTGTTTATACTTTATTTTCAATTGGCATACAGGCAGGTTAGTTGTTTTGCTCACAAATACAGAATGTGTTGTAATTTCTGTTACACCAACAATATACTAAAAAGGAGGAGCAGACCTAAAAAAACAAACAAAAAGCCAGAGTGCCCCTTTTCTGTCTTAACCCCTTGCTGTCATGATTAGGAGTCACAAACATAGCTAAAAAGGCCAGAAGGCCTCCAAAATAAGCCACTAAAACAGGCCAGATCCTTCACTGGCCTTCCCAGAAGACACTTGTGCCAAGGCAGCCTGACCTCCCAACTCCACAGGCAGGCTCTTTTGGGCTGTCCAGGTCCTAAAAATGATGAACAGACTTTTAAAGTTCAAATTATTTTACACGTCCCAATATATATTCAAATGCCTCCTTGAACGGTGACTTGAAAAAGAACGCCACAAAGGATCTTTATAAAAGAAAAATGTATTTATATAAACAAAAGAAAAGGGAAAAAAAGCAAAATAAGGCAAAAGAGTGTGAATAAAAATGCAGCAAAACAAGAGCAAACTCCAAGAACAGCGTTAATCCAGTTAGACAGAAAAAAAGCCCACTCCAAACATCAAAGAGCCACTTAAGGATCCACTCCCAGCTTCAGAATGTGAAGACTGGTGGTGGTCCTTTAGCAGTGATGTCAGGGTGACCCTTAAAACACAAGAAATACAACATAGCACAATACATAGTGTGACCTCTAGTACCCTAAACACTCCACACAACTGACACGACAACAGTCACAGGATGAAATACAATCATATTTATACTTTCCAACCCATTTACAGTCTGTTCTAGAATCATTCTGCACAGCACACAACTAACCAAATAAAAGTCTTCCTCCTTCTTCATTCTATTTCATTCCTCCAAGCAAAGGTTGCCCTCTTCCTCCCAACTCTGGCTCCCTGAAGTGAGGTGGAGTGACTCCTTTTATTTAGGACCCAGGAATACTTCAAGTGTTAGGACACGGTCTGTGGGAAGCACTTCTGGATCAAGCAGAAGTCTCACAAAGTAAGGTTCGCAGATCTTTGCAGCACCCATGGAACCCAACAGGGCCACCCTGCTGGACTACTGATTCTGGCATTCCCTGCAGGTATCCATACGAGTGTAATGCACCAGGGATGCTGCCATCTGGTGTCTTGGGGTAGCAAAAATTTCATATATTTTATCTCCTCATGTTGCATAATGGCCTCATCAACTGAGCCCTTCTGCCCATCTCTAGGTTGAAACAGGGAATGTCCTACCTTCATTTCCGTCCCAGTATTGGTTTGGCTTCGTGGCCGGGCAATGATCCTTGGACCAGCACATGCTTTTCATTCTTTACAACAGATACTATATGATAAATAAACTGAACTATACTAACAAAAATACATAATTACAGTAAACATATGACAAATAATAATTTCAAATAAAAAAAGAAGTGACAAGAAGGGAAAATAAACGTAAGCCAGGGAACAAACCCTGGCTGTAATATAACATCTGCACTCCTTCCAACCTTGCCTCCTGCTCTAATGGCAGGCCCAAAATGGGGCTAAGGCTTTGAAACATTTTGGCAAGTGTCTAGGTTGGAAGAGATGAAACTCATGTAAAACCTCTGGTCCAGGAGGTTTGACATTTATTTTGTCTCTGTACTGTTGGAGATCTTGATAATGCATATTTCTTCCATCTTCTTCAATGTTCACATTTCACATTTTTTGTTGCAGATTGAATTCTGTCAAGCTCATCAGCTCAGTGAACTTGCTAGTCCATCTTGCACAAAGCAAAACTGACTCAAACCACCAAAGCCTGAATTACTAAGGAGCAATTTAAAATGAAACTTTCAATAAATATCTAAATAAGATATTAAAACAAGCTACTGTACAGTACTGTACATTAATGGGTATTTTGTTAACTGTTTTAGTGAAGAAGTGATTATGGACTTCAATCTTCAACGCACTTCCCAGTCATTTCCACTGCTGTCCTTGAGTACGAGATTTGATATTTAGTCAATGTAACTCTGCTTATACTTCATCAGTGCCTTTGAGAATTTTGAAGACCCACATTAGGCCCCCACGCCACCTCCCCTGCTTGACGTTTAACTCCCAGTGCACCCAAAATCTGGAATAGCCTGCCAATAGGAATTTGCCAGGCTGATACAGTAGAGCACTTTAAAACACTGCTGAAAACACATTACTTTAACATGGCCTTTTTATAACTTCACTTTAACTTAATACTGATACTCTGTATGTTCAATTCTTCATAATAACTATTCATGGTGGCTCTAAAATCCGTACTGACCCCTACTCTCTCTTCTGTTTCTTTTTCCGGTTTCTTTGTGGTGGCGGCCTGCGCCACCACCACCTACTCAAAGCATCATGATGCACCAACATTGATGGACTGAAAGCCAGAAGTCTACGTGACCATCATCATCAGGTCCTTCGATGAAACGCTAAATACAAAGAGGACTGTTTGTCTAATGTTAGGTAGAATGCCCAGAGGGGACTGGGCGGTCTCTTGGTCTGGAACCCCTACAGATTTTATTTTTTCTCCAGCCTTTGGAGTTTTTTTTTGTTTTTTCTGTCCACCCTGGCCATCGGACCTTACTCTTATTCTATGTTAATTAATGTTGACCTATGTTTATTTTTTATTGTGTCTTCTATTTCTCTATTCATTTTGTAAAGCACTTTGAGCTACATTTTTTTTGTATGAATATGTGCTATATAAATAAATGTTGATTGATTGATTGATTGATGTCACTGTGGGAAATGCCCTTTAGTTCTGGACTTAGTTGCTCTCCTTTACACAGCTTCAAGTGCTGTTATGTCTCTTGTGTAGTGGGGCGACCAGAACTACACCCAGTAGTCCAGATATGGTCTTACTAGTACATTAAACTGTCTAACTCGATTATATTACAACAGTTTTTACAACATTTTACTTTAACGTTTCATAATTCGTGCACTTTTCTATCAATGAGAGTGTTGTGCGAGTATCAATACCCAAATCTTTTTGGGACTTTGTTTTCTTTTATGAATCTATAAATTATACTATTTCATACTTCATTTTGCATTTCTTTCTGGAGTTTTCAAGATCAGCTTTTCACATTACCCCATAAACCCACAAAACTGAGTTGGTTACCCAAAGTGACCTCAAGTTCCAGTTATATGCTGATGTTACCCAGTGTGACATGAAGACCATTCATTCGATAAAGCGGCTCACCTTTAACTATCACTTTTAAGGATATCAAAACTAAGTGTAATAAAAGCATAAAATTTTACATTACACAATTGTGGACCCTGGAAACCTCAATGGGCATTGGGAGTGTATACCATTATAACTTTTAGAGTCTGCATGAGTTACCTTTAACATGATCAGCAGCTTCTTGTATACAGTTGATCTTCAAGAAATAGTTTGTTTACATCAGTAAGACAGATTTCCTGGCCTTCAAACCCGTATTTTGCACAGAAAGTTCACGTTTGGAAGATAAATTAGATTGGAATGATATATTATACAGAGATGCCTAAAATGAAAAACCTCAAATGGTAAAATTCTCAAACTGTTTAATTGGGACATATCTTGATCCTCACATTTTTTAATAATTAACTTTCTAAAATACATGACACAAGAAGAAATAGATTATTTTTTTAAATAGCAGAATGGCTCAATCAGCTCATGTTTTGTCTCTCCTAGTTGAAGTCTTGTAAAGAACTTTCAAACTTCTATGCCTTTTTCATTTGGCAGCAAATTGTGGCCTCTTCCTCATACCATTAAAGAAATAAAGAAGGTGATCTTGAGGTTAATACAACCAGCTCACCGTTCCCGATACCCGAGTTTAAACCCCAGCCTTCTCTGTGGGTATCCCACGTGTTCTCCCCATGTCCATTTCAGTTGCTTGCTGTTACTCCAGTTTTCCTCCCACAGCTCAAAAATGTTCGGTTGACGGCTTTAATAACAATTGTGAGGTCCTAGTATGTGGCTCATCTTCATGTTTCTGCACTGACATCTGTAGAGCGAGGCAGTAGATCATTTTTTATGAAAGGGATCAGGAGATAAAACAGTGCTTTTGGTGGGGATGTAACAAAGAAAGCAAACCAATTGATCTTCAAGTACAAAATGCAAGGCAAAAATCAATGGTCTAAAGAGACAAAGTAAGCTTGAATACCAGCTAAAAACAGATTTGCACACCAACACTGTCTTTAACCTTGTCTCTACCCAATCTGCGCACAAATGCATATTGAAAGTGTACTTTATCACACACTTGATGTTGCCACCCGATCTGTTTTTGTGAACAATTTACGGAGTGTGTCATGTCATTATCACTACCTAATCCACGCATCAGGTAGCGACAATCCTAACTCACATAACCAGGAAGTTTTTCAGTTGACCTTTACATCTTCTATTTCATGACATCATGGGTAGTGACCTCTGGTCATCTGTGATGGTACGAGTCCTGCTCCATGCTCCCACTTCTCTTCTGGCAGCCTCTCGAACCCACCACTGTCAGTAATGTAACTGGATGAACTGGCAGCTGGGGACAAGTCACACTTGTTGCCAGGGGGTGGTGTAAAAGTGTCCCAAGTGTTTTTATTAAAAACAAACCCAACAAAACCAAAACAGTGTCCATAGTGCAGTGCTTCAAAAATCCATAAATAAATAATCCATAAAAACCACATATGATAAGTGGAGGTTAAAATACAAAATAAATAAAGCCATTAAAACGAGGTTAAAACAATGGCAGAAAGTGGTCTTTTTTAAAAACCCTGGTGCCTTCTTCATTCTAACTGGTGGCTCCCCTGCTTCTCCCACACGGGCCCTGCAACAGGGGAGTCGTCCTATCAGCAGGTGCAGCTGCCTTCTACTGGTCCGGTAGCCTTCTGCCCCCTGGCTACGTTCAGCTCTCGACTCAGGTTCCCCAGGGACCAGGGCACTCACACTGGGGCTCACTCTCCCAAGCCTCCCTGACTCCTGCTGCCTCCCACAACTTTATGTGGTGAGCCAACCACCTTCTGGGATGCTCCATCTCCTTGTGATCCCTCAGCTGGAGAGACCCCTTCCTACTGCCCCCACCAAGTGTCGGCCAAACACTCCTCCTGAGGGGCTCTTCTCCCAGCTGCCTGCATTCCAGTGAGCATGCTCTCGCTTTCTTGCTCACTTCCACGCTGGCTTTTTTTCTCTTCCCACCTTCCTCTTTTCTCCACTAACCTCCGTACTCCAATCTCCCCCGCATTCCTGTTTATAATGGGGACGTGGCACAGGTGTGGCGATTAGCAGCTTCCAGCATCAATTATGAACACAGGCCACCCCGCACCTGTGCACTTTAGTATTGAAATGCCCACACCCATATCGTGCCCGGGAAACGCTCCCGCCACACTACCACACCCCCTCCTTAAACCGCAAGTGCGCTGATTATTTATTTTAAAACTGGCCATCCACTTAGAGACACACCATCCTGCATAGCAATGTGGCTATCAATGGTACACACACAACATTCAAAATGGCAGTGCCTACAGAAAACAAAATGGCGTCACAGAATAAGACTTAAAAAATGATGACATTGTCAGAATGCCTCATAACGAAAAACAAATATCATATTCATAATCCTTAGGTTCAAAAAACCTGTAATTGGATGCGTACTTTCGGAACTCTCATCCAGGAGAACACATTATTATTTAATAAAAAACAGTGCTCATAACAGTCTGAGTGTGATTATTAGTATTTTTTATTATTTGTATTTATTATCATTTTATTTCTGATGCCATCACATCACCTCTTGTGCTATGAATTATTTTCATTCATAATTTATTATGGAATTATCGTTATTGCTCATCTTAATTTTTTTTTTTACTTTCACTGAGGTTTTGAATGATCATTTATATCAGTAGTTGTTTATACTGACAGCTAGCACATCTAAATGCCTTGACATTATTTTTTTTTACTACCTGTTAAGCCATGTACAGTACAGTATACTCTCCACAGACACCACCATTAGTTGTTTTGTCACTTTGGTTACGACTCGGCGGCATTCATGTGTCACGTCACTTACACAACAGGATTAAATTGTTACCCTTCAGTCCTATCACCATCCGAGATTGTGGATATTCCCAAGACTTTCCTAGTGTTTATTCTCCTATTCACTTTTCTAGTTAAAGAACTTTTTGGCTGCATTCATTTTGATTTCTGGTTTAAGTGTTCTGGTTAGACGGCAGGTCTTTGAATTTCCCAATTTCAGTCTTGCTTTGATTATAGCATAAAGTATGTCTCCTCTTCCAGTCTTTGTTCCCTTTCTGCTCTTCTGATTCTTTATTATGCACCTTAAGAGTTATGGCTGTGCGCTGTTTTCTTGTTTTAATGGATGCAGCTTTACATGTGATGACATCATTGTGCAGCCATTACATACTGTAGGATGGTGAAGTATGTAACAACTTTGCCGAAGCTTTGGATCAAAGACCCTAAAAACAACGACCTATGGGCAAAATTTGGTGCAGGAGTAAGAGACAGGTTTTTATGTTCTCTTCTGCTTTCTTTGATGTTGTTTGTATTTTTTTTATTTTTTTTATATGAAGACTAGCTGATTACCCAGTGGCTTCGCTCACTGAGTGCAAGGGAAAAAAAATAAAATGTAGTATATAAATTATTAGACAGTAAAACATTAACATGTAAGAAGTAAAGATACGCTGAGCAGTACTGGAGTGCTTTCAGGTAAAGTACATTTTAAAGGTGCTATGACACAACAGGTAAGTAGCACTAACAGCAGCTTAAATGTATTTGGATCCTCTCTCTCGGTAGCAGATCCCTTGTGAAAGGCGCTACACGACCGCTGTGGTATAGAAATTACAACCTGACAACCTTGCACTACGTGCTTGTGATTTAAGAGAAAAATTATTCTGAGAAATGCGGATGCTGCCCTTCCATGCTTAACGGACAGAAGGTCCAAACAATTCCCAAGTCCAAAACTTAACATGAAGAGGTCGGTACATTTTCTTAGATGTAAACCCTCCATCTTCTTGAAAGAATTTATCACAAAAGCAACCTTGAATGTTGCGGGGTTTTAGTGACCTAAACTCACCTTAAAGGACAGTAAGTAGTCATGCAGCGTAATTTAGAAAGAGACTTTTGCTTCGATGGCGCCGATCACACTCATTCACAAAGATTTCCACTCTCCTAGGCGGGGCACTCTAAGTGTCACAAACATTGCGACCTGACAGAGCAACTTGACATTTCGCGCCTCCGAGCGTCCACTTTGTTCTCACGAACCCTCGCCACTGAAGGTGGTGTCGTCTTCACATTGTTTACAGCCCGGCGCAGTTAAAAAGTAGAAAGACGCAAAGCTGTTTTCTTCATCTCTTCTACTATCAAGTACTGGCAATTAAAAAAAGTTATAATGTGGCAGTTTCCACGACAGTCACGCGGACGAATAAATAAAACCTCTCTGTCAGAATGTGCCTGGCGGCGGACGGTTCAGCGCTGGAGTCCAGAGAGGAGGGCTGGGAGAGGGCGACGCAGGGCACACTTCTATGGGATAGATTGGCGTGTTTGTGTTTACTTTTTTTTTAATATCAGTAAAGTAACTCTCACACAAATAATAACAATTCATAAAGGAGACATAAAAATGGCATCCACAAACGAAGTGATTAGATCCTTTATTATAATATGTTCTGTGGTCATACATAATTTCTGTTTCGCGTGGTCATACGTAATTTCCATTTCAAACGTGAAAAGAATTATACAGTATATATATATATAGATTAATATTTTCTGTTTAGTATTATCAGATCCTGCCTACAAAGAACTTTAGGATTTTCCCTCTCAAAGCCTGTCATTTCCCAGTTGGTGTCTCCATTTCTTGTTCTTGTTAATTGTCGTAATTCACACAATAGATGGGCAACCTGGCCTGCTAGGTGTGAGCAAAACTGCAACCACTTCAAAAAAGATAACACATTTTAACGTGCTGACCTACCAGTCTTAGCTGTTTGCTGCTGCCTAAAATGTAAACAGCACTAGGCTGATGGATTATTCTTCGATTGGTGTGCAAACTGGGTGTGAGGACAATGGCGAATCCTCATCCTAAACAGAGATGCATCTGTGGCTGGAGACAAAGGCAATGAAGGAAATGAACCGTCTGAGAGTTGAAATCACCCTCTTGGCACGCTATAGTGATTGTACTGTAAACACGGACACCGCTCAGAGTTGGGATCATTCAGTTTGTAGGATTTATATGCAAACAATGAGTCATCGGTTGAGAAGAGCAACGTTAGTTTGTTTGCATTATTCCCAAAATAGACCTGCATATACTGAAGCTCCGCAAAGTCTTCTTTGATGGCTTACTAGTAGTGCCTTGACCTTCATCTCCTGTGGATTCCTGACAAGGTTCACATCATAGCTGCTGGAGGAGGATACCACTCACATCGACTGTTTGGAATTCTTGGTTTATCATGATATGGAACAGTTTTGGGTCCTGCGGTGGGTTGGCACCCTGCCCAGGATTGGTTCCTGCCTTGTGCCCCGTGTTGGCTGGGATTGGCTCCAGCAGACCCCCGTGACCCTGTATTCGGATTCAGCGGGTTAGAAAATGGATGGATGGATATTTTTTATATAAGCCTTTTTTGTGACATCATCCGAGGGCTGTTTTGAGTCCATGTCCTTTCTGTGAGTCTTTTGTTATTGATGACACTAGTGTCTGTCTGACTGACTGACTGAAATGCTGTATCTGACTGATGGAATTTTCTATTTTCTGACTCTTTTCTATTTTTGACTGTTTCTTTCTATTTTCTGACTGACTGACTGACTGCGTGAGATCTCATAATTACAATCACTGTTTAAGATGGTGTCACATTAATGCCAGCATCCAAGCTTCTGGATATTAAATGAGACCTTCTTCATAAATGATGTTTAGCAATTTAAGGAAAAGAGTGTAAATGGAGGAAAACTAAATTAACATTTCACTGTGAAATATTGAAGGAGCACATTACTGAATACAACAAAGCAGTTGGACTAGAGAGCCAATCCTAGTTCTCTAAAATTCTAAATAAAAATGTTTTATTTACTACTTTCAATCATCTTCTAAACCTAACTCAGTCAGTGGATTGCCTCCTGAAAACTGCCAGCGAAACATGAAAAGCTTTTGCATTATTCTTTAATCACAAAATAAATAATATGAAATGTAATATTAAATGTAATATCCAATAGCTTTGCTCTTTATCAAGCTCACTATAGTGAACTAAATTCCTTCACTAAAACAGGCTTACCTGAACTTCACAGAATAACTCAACACAACTTCTGTCACATTCCATAAAAATACTGCCTTTTTTAGTAAAATTCTAGAAAAATCAGTTTTTAGTCAGTTAAATAATTACATGAATAAACAAGCAGTTTCGGTCAGGTTTTAGACCAAACTACAGTACGGAAACTGCATTGGTTAAATAGGTTAATGCTGACACAGGCGATATATCTGGTCTCATTGTATTCGACTTGAGCGCAGCATTCGACACCATAGAACACAGCAGTCTTATTACTCACCTTAGCCAATGGTTGCAACTCACTGGTAATGTCCTAAGTTGGTTTCAGTCTTATTTAACACGCATACATTTTTTGTTATTTATGGGATATTTTATATGGGATACCACAAGGATCTATTCTAGGCCCAGTGTTATTTTCAATTTACAAACTCCCGTTAGGTTAGGCCAGATTATCTCATAACTCAAGGTGAGCTACCACAGTTATGCAGATGACACACAGATTTATTTATCTAATTTTGTTGTTGGAAAAAATTGAAATAGTGAGCATCTCAGAAATAAACTTGACCCCTTGACATTTAGAGTCAAGGTAGAAGTTAAGAACATCTAAACTTTAAATCACACATTAACCAAATTACCAGGACTGCATTTTTTCACTTAAGAAATATTGCAAACATTAAACTTCTTATAACATTGCAAGACGCTGAAAAATTAATTCACCTTTTTGTTTTTAGCCGACTAGATTAATGTAATGCTCTCCTAACAGGACTACCTACGAGAGACATTAACTAGTTGCAATTAGTTCAAAATGGAACAGCAAGAATCTTTACTAGCAGAAGGAAATCTGAGCACATCTCACCAGTTTTAGCATCATTACATGCGTTACCTGCGTCCTTTAGAATAGATTGTAAAGTACTGCTGATGGTACGTATATATAAAGTTCTGATTAATTTTGCTCCCAGTCATGACCTCAGATTGTCTAACACTGGTTGCTTATTATAAAGAGAGCTAAGCATAAAAGAAGGCCAAGCATCCTCAACTGGCTTCCCCAGCACTTCTTCCAGCAGCAACACAAGCTTTTTCTAGATGTTCTCTGATGGTCGGCTGGACCCATACATGCTTAACTATAAGTGGAATGATTACCTGTTCTAAAATACAGATGGTATGGTTGCTGACAGGTAATTCACAGGTAATCGAAACACAAAAAACACTGCGAAATTGCATAGCGCTAAGAATTAAAGAATGCACACAAGCAGGAGTGTGAATAGGAGTAGGAACAAGATGTCAGTGTAGAAAGCTATTGTTTATTTATTCCATTCTAATCCAAAGCCACAAGAACAAGGGTTTGTATATGAAACATAAATAAGATCAAGAAAATGGCAAAACATTCAGGTGCGTTTGGGGACTTAGTTAACTGTTTTGAGCGTTTTTTACTTACTCTGTCAAAGAACCAGTTAACACATTTTCTTTATGAACTATTTTGTAACAGTGTGTCATATCCAAAAATAATAGTGATGGTCGAATACAACTACATGCATTAGTAGATGCCTTTTAAATGTCCTGTATCTAAAAACGGAGCACAAATTGGCTTGAGGTAGCTCATTAGATTTAACAGACAGCGGTGTGCAATTCATGTGAGGTAAAAAATGGTATCAATTGATAGGTGTTAGCAGTTCAATGGCTATTTGTAGTTCAAATTTCTTCAACATAACACTTTTTCATAAAGTTCATAATGAAGAATTACAATCTCTGTTGATGTTTCAATGTAAAATTATTGGCTGTATCCAACCATGATGGATAGTTGATTATTGTTTTGCTTTTTAGAAGACTTACAGCATCAGGCAATCCTGCTATGTGACTGTTTTAGTGTAATGGAAATCATTTATTCACTAAATGCATAAAGTGTCACCAGGCCAAGATTAGGGAGCTTGTTACCTCTTTCATTCATTTTTACATACGTTGTTTGCATCTGAGACATTAGAAAATGTTTAACAAGAAAAGGCCATTCAGCCCAACAAAGCTCACCAATCCTATCAGCTTAATTCTTCCAAAATAACATCAAATCAAGGTTTGAAGGTCCCTAAACTCCTACTAACTACCACACTACTTGGTAATTTATTCTACATGTCTATGGTTCTCTGTATGAAGAAAAACTTTTTCACTTTTAATTTTGATTTTTTTTTTTTACCTTTATGCTCATGAACATCATGTCATTTACTGACTACGATTACAAGGAGCAGGAGAAGTGAGCTGCTGTGACTGAGGTTTGTGCGTGTTGCTGTACAGTTGCCAGAGTCACTTCTACAGACAGCTTATCAAACAGCACACAAGACTCAGGAGGTGAACCATGATGCTATGACCAGTAGGTGAACAGGATACCATCTGTGCTATTCTGCATTCACCATACATAGGAACATTTTTCTCTAATTTTATCACAATAACATTTTCATCGAGGTGGGACTGTTATAGACCTCAAAGCCATGAGACTGATCCATTATTGAAAACTGTTTTTCTGAAAATAGCCAAGAATGTCTGAGTCAGTGAGTCAATGAGTAACATGTAGCTTTATATACAATATACAGTATATGGATTCATAGAAATTCATTGCTGCCTGAGAAGACAACAAGGTAATCTCTCTGCCATCAAGGCTCCAGACTGCACCAAACAATCCTTCTCTTTAGAACGCTCAGAGCAAGCTTTGCTTTTAGTTATCAAAATGTCTAGAAAATAGATAGATAGATAGATAGATAGATAGATAGATAGATAGATAGATAGATAGATAGATAGATAGATAGATAGATAGATAGATAGATACTTTATTAATCCCAAGGGGAAATTCACATTCACATTCATACTTTGGAATATGAGAGTATGTTTGTAACAACCACACCATAGAAGTTTCACTTGGGAGTATCAAAAAGTAGGCAGTAATTTGTAAAAGGGGCTTACATCAACAAAGTGAAGCACATATTAAGAGCTAGGAAATCAAGCAGCAACATTTTATTTCCATTTCCAGATATGTCTGAAAATACTCCTTTTTGAAAATCAAATAAATGTATGATGAACCTTATTCACTATCCCTAACCATAACAAGCATCCAATGTTAACCACATTTCAAACACAGCCTATTTACCTAAATACTGAACGTTTTTGGAATTATTTCTCAGATCTTTATTTAATGTGTGGCAGATGGCCAGGGCCCTTGCAGAGCCGGGACGTCTCCGCAATGGAAGGACTGGGGGAGAGTGTGTGCTTAGGACATTATCATGCCCAGAACACCAGAGGGTATTCCCCCGGTTGGGTATTATGGCACCACGGACTCCCTCAGGGCTTCACTGGAGTTGGGTACAGCTCTCTTGGGTCCTGTGGGTGCCACCAAGGGGTGCTGTGGAAACTGTAGAGCCCTTTATTGCACCACACCCAGAAGTGCTGCTGCAAGGAGACTAACGAGACACTCGGAGCACTTCCAGGTGCTCTATAAAAGGAGCCACCTCACTCTATTTGGGCAGCCAGATTCGGGAGAAGGAGTGGAGGACTGACAGAGACTAGACAAAGGAAGAAGACAATGTATTATTGGTGGTTGCTGTAGTGTGCCCTGCAGTTGGGAAACAAAAGCAAAGAGTTTCCCACTGAATAAAGCCTGCGTTGTCCTTTCAATTTGTGTTTACGTCTGTCTGTATTGAGAAAAGGTGGCTGGAGCCCCCCACCTGAAGGCCACAAATGCTTATACTAATGAAGGCATTTTTGGAAAACTCATTTTTTAGGTGTTTTTTTTGTCAGCAGATTCTCAGCATATTTTATTTATTTTTTTAGTGCCTTGGTGGTTGCTGTCTTCTCTTGAAGGCAACTATTTTCACCACACTATCTACAGAAGGCAGTCTTAACTGTAGAATGCAGTGTTTGCTCGACTTTATCGCTTACACCTTTCATCAATGCTTGGTTTTTGTGCAGTTTTTTATTCTTTGAAAATATACAAATAGAAATACAGCTAGGCTACTTTTTGACCCACCAACTATAAGAGTTTGTCCAACAAATATCTCCAGTATTTCCAGTCATACATTATCCCAATTCTGTAAATATGTTTACTTTAAGAAAACTATAGCCAATTAAAATGAAACTAATAAATAAGATGAAAAATAGCAGCTAGGAAAGATGATAGGAAATGAGAGGAAATGGGAGAAACAGTACAGCAAACAAACAAAATTCTGAAGAGAGCAAGTGTGGCCTTCTGCTCCTGCACATCAGGACTTTATCATGTGGGTTTGGTTTAACTGTGCCACATAATCAGTTAAGACCCCTACAGACCCCTGGGTGACTAAGCACTTTGACAGAGAGCTGGTCATACTCTTAACAATGCAGCATGTGGCCACTTGGTAGTTTATGGTTGCGTGGTATTTCAAACTCTCAGAGACTTAATCGTTTCATCAAGCTTTGTTGGTTGTCCCCCTTAAATACAGAGTCCACATCATTCCATTCAGGGGTTCCCCTTGGTCATTTTGGCACGCTAGGAAACAATTGTTTCATCGTGCCAAGGGTGGATTGGTGAAAAAGCCCCTTGCTGTCACAGATCCCTCCCTGGCCATACACCTAGAACACTCTGATGGTAGATCCATCCCTGCACATAATGCCCACCTTGTCATGCTGCTGTCATGTAAAGTTGATTGCTTCTTTGACTTTTGACCACACTGTACTGTCTCCAGCACTCAGTCTTCTTTCCTTGCTACAGACACATAAGAGGCACAGCCAGCTACTCTACTGGTGTTCAGATTCATTCTGGTCTCTGGAATGGATAGTGCAACTTGGCTTTTATTAATTTAAATAAGCTGCATCATGGCATGTCATTTTATGACGGTATCAGCATTTTATTTTTAATAATGCCAAGCAATTACTGCTATATCCCTAACCTTCTTCTGCTTCACTTGTTAAGGATATTCAGGTCTGCTTTACCTTCTACATTCTTCACACACTCATTTTTAGTTGATAGGAAACTGTAAATTGACTTGGCATTGATGTGCCCTACAACAGAGTGGTGTCCAGTCCAGGGCTGGCTTCTGTAATGTCAATGAGTTCAAGCAAAAACTCAAAAGCCATCATTAGGTAAATCCACCAATTGTCTCCATTAAGCACAACCGTATGGTTTTGGATTGCAAATGGAGTCCATACATTCATTCAAAAATAAAACTGGGGAGTAAGAGGAACTGAAAAGCAGCTGTGGATGTTCTGATTCAGACAAAATACAATGAGCACAGCTCAGCAGCATGGCTTTCTATCAGATACAGACTCGCCAATACAACTCTGGCATTTGCAACACCTCACAATAATTATCTGAGCTGCTTACTTTTCATGTAAGATTTTGAGATTTGGTTGGGCAATATGCTGTCTCAAACTCAAAATGACTTACAAAAGAAGTCAACACAACTGAGTAAATATCAGGCTGGGGACTGTTTGGTAAGCAAGTGTTACAAAGCAGGTTAAAAAATCGATCACCACAAACCAAGCAGAACACACATCTAGATTATCTTTCCTTGGTTTCCAGAACCTATCAAAGTCTTTGTCAATTAGGCAGTTATTCACAGAACAAGAGTGTCTTCAAATGCTACTTAAACACATCAAGGGAGTTAGAACTTTGAACAGAGGTGGGAAGCTCATTCATCCAGATTGGAAGTACACATTAAAAAGAGTATGATTGAGATCTGATGACACACATAGGTGTGATCACCAGGTGCTGTTCACTAGCAGATCTGAGTGGTTGAGAAGTATCATGAGTGTCTCTGTATACATAAGCCCTGACCCATTGATTGCTTTATAGGCAATCACCAACGATTTGAACTTAATGTATGCTGCTACAGGGTCTGAAGAAAGCCATGTCTTGGCTGGTTCAGTCATCTGCAACATGTTGGTAGCACGTGCAGGTACTCCTGGCTCTCCAGACATGACAAGACCAAAGCCTGGAGGTGCTGCATACTCTGCTAGATGTGGTCTGATCTTGTGGATGTTATACACAGTGAAACAGTATTTATTCAGTGAAGAATAAATGGTCATTAATCTCCACTGCAAGGTTCCGTACTGACTTAGTGGGTATTTGTGACAAAGAGTCAAGCTGAACAGAGCTGGGGTGTTGAATTGATGGACTGGCTTAGATAACAAGGTCTGTTTTTGCCAGGCTGAACTGGAGATGGCATTCTTGTATGCAAGTTGAAATATCCGTGAAACACGTTAAGATTCTAGTAGAGGCTGTGTGGTCCTCTGGAAGGAACAGCGTAACATAAACCTAAGGCGACATCATCTGGTCTAAGCACAAATGCACTGTCACAAGCCAGCTTGCATAATTCAGTGCTTGCCTAAAACACCTTACTGCATAGCAGAACTCCTTCTGTAAAAGAAGTCAACTGGGGGAACTTCAGGCTGACAATTTACTCAAACTGCTCATTTTACGCATCTTCAATTAACATGAAAACACAAGCTGAATAATCCCACCTTATTTGATAAAGAAGTTTACTTCTTAATCCTGAGCATCAGATTCCATAACCTTTAAAATTACATAATTACATCTTCCAGAAACTTGTTCTTAAAGGAATACTCCACCCAAGAAATATATTTTTTTAAATGTTACTTACTCATGTACATTGTGGTGATGGCTGAGAAAAAAATTAATCTAATGCAAAATGAAGTTAATAGAGTTTACACCCCAGTGTGGATGTTGGCCAGGCAGGAAACAGCAAACAGTATCATAATGTCCGTTAATTAATAATCCACATTAAGTCATCCAGTGGAATACACAAAACATGAAAAACACAAAAATTTTTCACCAAAATATTGCTAAATCAATTCCACCGTTAAAGCGAAAGTAATCCACAACCTCCTATGTCTTTCACACAGGGTTGCGCTCAGTGGTGGACCCACATTTTTAGGGCCCTGAAGCTTGAACTGTTATGGGGCCGCTTTGTAACTCTGGGTAACTGTGGTTATCTTCTTCAATGGGGTTGTTTCATGACAGAATAAAACAGTTTTATTTTTAAATGTAATCACTACACCTCTGATTTTGATTAAAATTGCTTTACTGGATTATCTCACATGTCTGTACCTAATAGTTTTGTATTTATGGGGGGATAAAAATTAGGTTTCAGAAGATAATTCATGTAAATAAAAAGTTATTGAAGAACAAAATAAATTATTTCAATAAAAATTCGAATTTTTGTCATAAATGTTAATAGCATTTATATTATTTATAATTATTTTATATTAGATATACTTAGAATGAAGCATTCTTAATTTAAACATTTTGTCATTTATGACTAGCCTATCTTATACTTTAATAACCTTTTCATTTTTATGTCAACTATTATTTCGTATTGAATTACACTATGTTATTAATATTATTATTGTTTAAAAACTCCTTCTCATACAGTAGACACTCAAAATTTTTAAGCAATATGGACTAAAGTCAATTCTGGGTCCCTGAAGCTTAAGCTTCATTAGTTTCACAGAAGAGCCACTCCTGGTTGTGCTGTTTAATTGGCCAAGAGTACTGTCCTCTTTTCAAATTCAATTCAGAATCGTGACCCCCATGTGAAAGGCATGCAGGGTCTTGGGCAGATTGTCTTTTAACTGTGGAATTGATTCGACTGGATTATGTGGCACAAGTAGCATGAGATTTTTCTTTCATTCGTGTTCTGATATTGCATGCTTTTTCCAGCACTAGCCACTGTTCACTTACATTGAAGCATAAACTTTATTACCTTCTTTTAGCACGAAAACTAGAAACTAACCATTTTTCTCAGCCATCACCACAAAGTACCTAGGGTAAATAACACTTAAAAAAAATATCATTTTTGGGTTGAGTATTCCTTTAACTTGGTACACTCGCATCCATGGTGCCAACTGCTCTGTAAGCACGGGGCTGGACGACAGCAGGGTACCACTGTCAATGAAGAGACGCAGTGCCACGAATCAGAATGACTACGCACCACATTTCATGTCTGAATGAAGAATAAAGTCACTGACTTAATAGTTTAGTATGAATAAACAGAATGTGGTTATTTACCAGTCAAAGGGCAAATAGTCAGTGTCATTAGTTCATTGATTGATTGATTTATTCATTACGTTTCTCAGATTGGTCAAGCTTTGTATAATTCTACATACTACACCAATCATTCAAACATTTTGGGCTCATATCTGCAGATACATTGATTCCAGTCATAATCTTTACAAAGTCTGTATGTTCTTCTTATGTCTGCTGGGATTTTTCCTCAGGTATTCCAATTTTCCACCCACATCCCACAGATTAGAAGGGTGGCTCTAAACTGACCTCATACGAGTACAGTCGGGGCTGGACGGTCTCGTGGCCTTGGAACCCCTGCAGATTTTGGGTTTTTTTTTTTCTCCAGCCTTCTGGAATATTTTCTATCCTCCCTGGCCATCAGACCTTTCTTTTTTCTTTGTTAAATAGTATTGCCTAATTTTATTTGTGTATATTTTTTCTTTTATCTTTCTTCATCTTGTAAAGCACTTTGAGCTACATCATTTGTGTGAAAACGTACTATATAAATAAATGTTGCTGTTGTTGTTGTGTGAGTGTGCCATGCAATGAGGTGGCATCTTATCCAATTGTTGGCTCCCACCTTGCATTATTGCACTCTGATGGGTCCTGGTTCTTTGTAACCTCAAAATTAAATTGAATGAGTTCAAAATAAGAGATACATGGTTAGGTAAGAGAGTGTCGATGGATTGACCTCCCATCCAGGACTGGCTCTAGCCTTCAGTGCTGCTGAAAATGACTAAATGAGTTCTGGAAGTGGAAAGATCTGCAAATGGGCTCTCATTAAATGTCACAATGGAAAAGTTACACAAACACACTTTAACTAGAATAATGAAAGACGCACTTAATAAAACAGGCTTAACTGTAATGTACAATGGTAAGTCAGTCTGTTTCGATCGCGTTGTGCATTTATGAACCACTTGCCACCAGATATGAGTTACATCCCTCTTGATTTGTATGCCTTGTTGCCTTTTATCATCAGACATTCTAGTCCTTACACCTCTCTTTCTTTATGCTTCTTGTTGCCTCTCTTTGACTGGCATTCTAGCCCTGTTGTGGACACCAGAAGATATTATACCAGGGCAAGTGCACAGATGTCAGATGAATGGGCGTCTTATCGCTTTATACGCTGGGTTTAGAGATTTGATTTCCTTATTACATTTTTATTTTGGCTTTTTTAATGAGTCCAGAAATAAAAATGAGACCTACTATGTAATTCAACAATAAATCAGATAAATATGGCTTAGGATACACATAACTTACATTAATCTAGAAATAATTTTAAAATGTCAATTTTAATAATGCATATTTTAGATGTTAACTATTTGCTAAAATTTAAGAATACTGACATCAACAAATCCAATTTATATCTTACTTCAACTTGATGATAGATAGATAGATAGATAGATAGATAGATAGATAGATAGATAGATAGATAGATAGATAAGGAGTGACTAATGATAGATAGATAGATAGATAGATAGATAGATAGATAGATAGATAGATAGATAGATAGATAGATAGATAGATAGATAGATAGATAAGGAGTGACTAATGATAGATAGATAGATAGATAGATAGATAGATAGATAGATAGATAGATAGATGACTGATTTTGTTGGGGTATGCACATTCCATTCCTCACTTTCATCATATGAATTGAACGCGATTGTACCACCTAGAGGGCAGAACATCAGACCCGACTTGTGGACTCAAAGCCGCTCTCAGCATGGAGGCTTTCTTCTTGATATGAGACGCAGCTGACACCAGAGCCCAGCTTTAATCTATGATAATCGTATCCTAATAGGAGAGCCCACCGCTCCATGCTGGGCTCCTTGCCCTGCTCACTGTAGCATAATATTTAATCCTAATTCCTGCTTCAGTTTAAATCAGAGTGATGACCAAGCCAAAGGCAGAGAAATATTTCAAGGACATCACAAGAAACGGCTCAGCGGCCCTCTGCCATATGCCGCATCCATCTAGGGTATGATAAGAGCTGCAGTTTCTGCAAATCTGACGGAGTTTCGGCTTGCCACAGATTTGCTTCTCCATCATCTCTCCTGCAGTCGTCTGTTTCTGCAGGCTGCTCCATGTAATCGTGTATGATGTAATCATACGCTGCGGCTGATGTTCTAAATGCAAATGGCGCTTTGGCTCTAAAGGTATTAACGAGATTGAAAAGCGCCCTGTACTATTCCTTTGTGCTCAGACACTTACAACACCTTATAACTGTTCTTTTCTTTCTGTGTTTTATTTGCCCCAGAAGTAAACATTATGAAATTTCAGCCATTTCTTAGAAATTTACTTCCCTAACTGGGTGCAAATTTGCATCCTTAGCGACAGGAGTAGATGTCTACAAAGAATCTTTCTCAAAGTTATAGTGGCCCTTGAAAATTCTGTCTGGTAGGGACGTTCTAATTTGTTAAAGATTCTGAAGAACAAAAGTGAGCCTGTATACATATTCTTATTTACCCAGCACTTTACAAGAGTGCAGAAACGAAGCAGCAGGGCTAGAGGTCAACACAAAGGCAGCAACAGCTGACATTTAGGGGCTTAGCTTTGGTGCAGATTGAGTAGAAGTGAAGCTAAGTTTAACTCATGAACACAGCAGCACAGGCACCTTTTAATACTTCATCAGAACCTCTGCATTAGTGGTGTTTCCCTGTTTGGCTACTTTATTCCCCTAAAACTTCTAACTTACTGAACACACCATGTATATTCAAAGATAACACATACAGTACATATATTATGAACTGTATGGGTGGTACTGCAGCAACTAGCTCTGGGGACCCAAAGTCATTCTCTGGCACAGTCACTGCCTGCATTTTCTCTCTGTATCTATGTAGGTATCCCCCCCGAGTACTTGGATTTTTAGCTCACCATGACTCTGGGGCTGTGAGGCTCTAAACACAGTAAACAAAACCTGAGGTTCTCAAGCCCACTTAATCCATTTCAGGGTCCCGCATGCTGAGACCTGTCCCTGGAGCATCGGACAAAAAGAAGGAATTAACCCTGGACACGGACCCAGACCATCACGAGGCATTCACATACCCACACTGACAAAATGAACACCCCTCAGGTAACTTAACTCACATTTCCCCAGAGATATAGTATCAAAGCCAAAGTATCCAGAGGAAAACGTATACCTCCATGGAAAGAGCATGCAAACATCACAATCTCCATGCCATTCATGTGTTTTCAAATCAGGTAAACAGTGTCAGGGACCGTGCTTATCAATTCTTTTAGATTTTTGAGTCTCCCTTTTAATACTGTATCTCACAAAGGCCATTGGCTCACAGCACAATCGGATTATAAACAATTGTAGAAACGGCAAAGAACTGTTGATATCATTAGTGAAACAGCAAAACTCAACTTAAAAAGCCAGTTCATTTCTATCAGAGGACATTTCAAAATGTAGATAAACAGCAGGATGAAACTACAGGAGGTGTGCAGGACAGCTCAGCTAAGCACTGTGGGTGGTGCCTTTGTACTAAATGCCATTGAACAGAGCAGATTTCATGGTGCACAAACGGAGAGCCTCTTCCCATTTTAAGTGATTGGCTTAATGGAGATGGGTTTGAAAGTTCAGTCCGCTAGTTTACCGACACAAATGGAGACCATCTACATAAAAAGTTAAGAAAGGTAAACTGAAAACATGAAAGCTCTGAAACTAGTTAGCCTGGTAGGACTGCTCACTCTAACCTGACGTCCATAAATAATTTATTAGAAGTGTCAAAACAATAAAGCTGATAGAGAGCAATGGCATGCAGCTGATTTTGGGTTCCTCATCACCATCGTATCTCTGCATAGCTCCTAATTTGTAATGATCAGAGAAGGATGTTTACATTTTTAAATACTAAACCTTTACTTAGTGACAGTAAACTGAATCAATGCTTTCCCTTGTTGCATCACTAAATCCCCAGGATTGATGTCAAAGTTAGAATGGTATACTCATGACTGAAAGTTGACAAACTGGACCAAAATGTCAGGCAGCAGTGCTAACCACTCTGACCGAATGACGCAACTTCTGATATCTATTAATATATAAAAATCCAAACCTACATGGCCCTGTGTGAAAAAGTAATTGCCCCCTTGTTAAAAAATAACCTAACTGTGGTGTATCACACCTGAGTTCAATTTCCGTAGCCACCCCCAGGCCTGATTACTGTTTCAATCAAGAAATCACTTAAATAGGAGCTGCCTGACACAGAGAAGTAGACCAAAAGCACCTCAAAAGCTAGACATCATGCCAAGATCCAAAGAAATTCAGGAACAAATGAGAACAGAAGTAATTGAGATCTATCAGTCTGGTAAAGGTTATAAAGCCATTTCTAAAGCTTTGGGACTCCAGCGAACCACAGTGAGAGCCATTATCCACAAATGGCAAAAACATGGAACAGTGGTGAACCTTCCCAGGAGTGGCCGGCCGACCAAAATGACCCCAAGAGCGCAGAGGCGACTCATCCGAGAGGTCACAAAAGACCCCAGAACAATGTCTAAAGAACTGCAGACCTCACTTGCCTCAATTAAGGTCAGTGTTCACGACTCCACCATAAGAAAGAGACTGGGCAAAACGGCCTGCATGGCAGATTTCCAAGGCAAACCACTGTTAAGCAAAAGAACATTAGGGCTCGTCTCAATTTTGCTAAGAAACATCTCAATGATTGCCAAGACTTTTGGGAAAATACCTTGTGGACTGATGAGACAAAAGTTGAACTTTTTGGAAGGCAAATGTCCCATTACATCTGGCATAAAAGGAACACAGCATTTCAGGAAAAGAACATCATACCAACAGTAAAATATGGTGGTGGTAGTGTGATGGTCTGGGGTTGTTTTACTGCTTCAGGACCTGGAAGGCTTGCTGTGATAGATGGAACCATGAATTCTACTGTCTACCAAAAAATCCTGAAGGAGAATATCCGGCCATCTGTTCGTCAACTCAAGCTGAAGCGATCTTGGGTGCTGCAACAGGACAATGACCCAAAACACACCAGCAAATCCACCTCTGAATGGCTGAAGAAAAACAAAATGAAGACTTTGGAGTAGCCTAGTCAAAGTCCTGACCTGAATCCAATTGAGATGCTATGGCATGACCTTAAAAAGGCGGTTCATGCTAGAAAACCCTCAAATAAAGCTGAATTACAACAATTCTGCAAAGATGAGTGGGCCAAAATTCCTCCAGAGCGCTGTAAAAGACTCATTGCAAGTTATCGCAAACGCTTGATTGCAGTTATTGCTGCTAAGGGTGGCCCAACAGTTATTAGGTTCAGGGGGCAATTACTTTTTCACACAGGGCCATGTAGGTTTGGATTTTTTTTCTCCCTAAATAATAAAACCATCATTTAAAAACTGCATTTTGTGTTTACTTGTGTTATATTTGACTAATGGTTAAGTGTGTTTGATGATCAGAAACATTTTGTGTGACAAACATGCAAAAGAATAAGAAATCAGGAAGGGGGCAAATAGTTTTTCACACCACTGTATATTAAAAATGCTCAGCATCATCTATGTAATAAAATGTTAAAGTTTTGTGTGTGTGTTTGTGTCCGGTGCCTCCGTGCAATCTGATTGGTCAGTTTGATTGTGGTTGCTCTGTCAAACATGATTGAAATAGGAACCACTGGGCAAGGCAGGTCAACACACATGACAATACTGAGGAAAGTCACTTTCAACCATGGGAAGTATTTACAAGAATACAAAATATGTTTTCAGAGCAGGAAATGGGGGGCCATATACCATGGCTGAAAGTCAAAAAGTGGACAGGAGCTGAGCATGGCGCCTCGAAATGACAGAGACTGAGAAGCAGGCTTTACGGGAAAGTGATGGACAGAGGTTAAGACATATGAAGACACCGAAGAAGGATGGAGAATGAACGCTGAGGATATTCACAAGGCAAGAGATATCAAATATTTTTAAATGTATTCTATTAGCTGTCTTTGACAGGTAACATCTATAATAAAACTAATATTAATAACTATGTGCGGCATTCGGGTACCCCTGAAGTTGAATTAACTGACTTTTGAAACTCAGCTAAGTGGATGGATGACTCTATAATGATGACAATAATACTGTATAAAGAAGAATATGAATTGGATTAAACAGTTTTGAGAATTTTATGCTGTTATTTTTATTGCTGCCAAAGGCAGCTTTCCATATTACCAATGAAATGTAGAAGTTTTAAAATCTGAGTGATTTAAATGTAATATGTAATTTTAAGGTCCTACTTCCAAGAGCATGACATAATGTGATGACCTCTAGACAGACACGAATTACCTTGGCTCTTGACGTTATGTCATGCCTTCGTATTTTATATTGTACTCTTTTATTTTTCTCATATCAAATGGTATCACTATTATCCGCTCACAGTGCAATGCTGATGAATCTAACCCTGCACATGAACTCACAGAAAAGAAAAGAAATAGCTAAGCCATAAAGCCATCACGACAAGATGCTCAAGTTCTGCACATTTTCACACATAAAAATATAGCAAAAGCTATTCGGCATACAAGACATTTATAATTTTTGAAATCAAATCTCTCCCAACAAAACAAGGTTTATAGCAGTGGCTCCTCTTCAGATGACCTTGAACATAGTCTGTAGTTTTGAACCTGTGACCAAAGATGTGCAGGGGACTGTTATGTAAGATCCCTTCTGCAGCATCCTGGGCCACTGAACAGTGGAAACTCTGGTCATTCCTGGGCTATCGCCACATCACACACAACTGAACAACAGCTTCTCAGGATCACAAAAAACCAACAGCAACATAAGGAGATGTTTGATTATGTCGTACAATCTCGCAAACAAGACAGTGAAGGATTCTTCTGGTTTTGAAGGTACCACCGTTGGAGCAGCTGGCAAGCAGTAGTTGGCAAGTCTAGAACCACCGGATCCAGATACCTCACCAGTGTGAGTTCTACCATTGCCAAACACTGCACACCAGACAATAGTGTTTGCATACCTCTTGGTAAATTCCAGGAAAATCAACAGCAAAGTTCACTTGAGTGTGAAGTCACAAAGGCTCTTAAGACTGAAAACATGCAATATGTTTTTTTAAATGAAAGTCAGTAGGAGCTGCCAAACAACTCCTGATGTTTAGGCAAACTTCAAAAAAATGTCTATACAACATATCAGATGAAGTACTATTAACTACAAGAACAAACAACCTAGCTTGTTGGAAAAAAAAATAATCCCCCATGTTGGCTGCCAACAAGGTAATGTTCTTACGAGAATGCATATACAATGCAAGTTAGTCTGTTCTTGAGAAAAAACTAAAACATTAGAAAACAGTGACAAGAACCAGCCATTCAGCCCAACAAACTCCATCCTACTGACCTAGATTGTCCAAATTAACATGAAGTCGAGATTTGCAGGTCCCTAAAGCACAGCTCTGCACCACACTACATGGTCATTTACTCCATACGTCTGAGGTTCTTCCTAACATTTGTGTGAAATCTGCCCTTAAAAATGTTGCAGAATTTATTTTAAAGCAACAACTGAGATTGACTCCATCATATCACCTCTTAATGTCCGTTTTCATAAACTGAAAATGTTCCTCCTTCAATCTCTCCTCATACCTCTTAGTCCAGAAATTCGCCTAGCCGCACTTGTCTGGACTTCCTCCAGCACTGCTATGTCTTTTTTGTAACATGAAGACCAAACTGAACACAAAATAATAAACATAGCACCTCAAATCCATTTTATCCATTGCAGGGTTGCTGAAGCTGACCTCAATACCAATACTCATAAGACATTGGAAGATATGTCAGCCTGTTGTACAGCCCACTTGCACACAATCCAACTTCCTAAGTGAGGCAATGCAGTCTGTGATCGGCAATAAATGTGGCCTTTACGCCATCACAGCAGGTCACCCACTTTTAGCTTCTTCCTTTTCGGTCTTTAAACACCCTGTCAATCATTTTGTGGATGCATGGATACAGACATGGCTACTAGTGAAAGCAGAAGTGTTGTAATCAGAAGCCCATCAGTGGAAGAGACCATGGCCAATTTCTTTGTTGTATGAGAATTTTACAAATGAAATAAAGTAAATAAATATGTTGCTTTGTAACAGGTTGCCCCAGCTTCATCCATTTTCTGGATTTACTTATTTAAGAAAGGGTTGTGTCTACATTGGGTACAAAGCAGGAACCAGTCCAGGATGGGACACCAGCCTATTACAAGGAAAATTTTATCTGCATTTTACAAAATGAGAAGAATTTTTATCAGTTCAATATCATTAAATTCTAGGAATCAAGATACCAAGTTAATCACTGGGAAACTGGATGAATAAATTCTGCTACAGTTCTGAACATGGAATTAAAAGTAATAAAAGCTGGAGAACAAATATTATCACATGAAAATCCTGTCCCGAATCCCTTTTTAAACAGTATAATTTGACGCCTGCTGGCACGGTGGTATGGTGGATAGGACTGCTTCTTTACGGTTACTTGTGTGCTCATGACCTCGGGTACATGTTCTCCCAGTGCCTGTGTGTGTTTTTCTTTGGGTGCCTCCACATCAGAAAGACAACAAGTCACATAAATTGGCCTTGCATGTGCCCTCGGATGGATTAGTGCTCTGTCCACAGTTGGTTTTTACTTTTTGTCTGCTGTTGCCATTGTTAATCTGTAATTCTTCTTGATTTAGTAACACAAAAAAAAAATGAGGGGTGGATGCGACTTTCTGTGGGCATTTCAAAAGCTGTACTACAATCTTGGCACTAGTGTTCATTCTTCTACACTGTCAGGTAACCTGTGGGCATCACAGCTCTCACCAGGATATGTGTCAGTATGGCAGAAGTCAATGAGCCGTGTTTATCCTGGAAATCTATCACAAGGCAACAGAACAGAATCTGCATGTATTCCTGCTAAAACTGGTGTTTCTTCCTATATAGAAAAAATATATTACAGGTCCTGTGAGCAGATTGCTATGAAAGTTTTTTTTTTATCATAAGGAAACATGACAAGTATAATCGGTCTGGTTATGAAATCTCCTGTTTTACATAAAATGACAAATCCTTTGCAGGGGGAAAATGTATCAGCTGCTCTGCAATCCCTCTTTCCAGGAAAATGAAACAATTCACGGCCTAAGCAATGCAATCTAACTTTGACTCTGCTTGTTTAAAGGGTCAAACATCCATTAAATTCTCAATTCACAGATGCATTTTCTCCTGGCGGATGTCCAAAAATAGAAAAATTACCTAAACTGACTATCAGCACACACAGGGTCCAGAGGACGAAAATCAATGAGATCAATTTCATTTCATCTCATCTTCATAATTTGCAAGGTATATCATCCTAGTAGAGCTGCAATTAAATATGCATGAGGCCTGAATAGAAATAGACTACAGAACAACTCTGCTACATGCTGAAGGTTTTCAGTCTGCCACAATGTCTTTAAAACAAACGCAACCTGAACGGAGTGCAATCAGGATTACAAGTGTTATGCCAACAAAGAGAGGATAACTGACAAAAATCAAAATGCAGCCACTATTAACAAAACTGAAACAGTAAAAAGACAATAAAATGCCTGGAGATAGAGATGTGGACCCTAATTCTCCAGACTTGTTTTTCAAGATGCCCATTTATAAAAAAGAAGAGTGATGGCACAGTGTGTCATTTCAATTTTGTTGTCTTAATTATTTCTAAATGTTATTAACAGAAGATATTTGAAATGATAAATTTAGGCACACTCCTTACTTCACACTGGTCTTCTGTATTGAACATGATACTGAGTGGCTATAACGTTTTCTGGATTGTGGCTCTCCAGCACTAACATTAGGGAAGCCATTTCCCCCTATTATTCTTCTGGACTAGACTACTGTATTAACCTGAATGTCATTAAAACCTGTGGCACCTAAAAAGAGCATACTAATCATGCTTAGCTCCTACAGAACCTATGTGAACAGTTCCAATTTAAGTTAGCAATTAGCTCATATTTTTAAAACTATCTCAATGAAATACTGGGATGGTTCAACAACCTAATTTGGTATGCTTTTGTTAAACTTCGTATGCTCGTTGATCATGAAATTTAACAAGAATTATGTTCAACAACTCTTTTTCAAAAAAAAATCACCATTTCCTTCAATTACAAAAAGGTAAATGTGATTTGTGACTATGCCTGATTCCTTCCAGATTTAGCATGTACACTGAAGAACTGTCTAATTGATTCTGATCTAAAGTCAGTGGACTTCCTATTATCGGCTTAAGCTCATCTCATCATGGTTTAAACACAAATTATCACCTTCTATTTGAGCAGGTTCAGTTTTGCTCACACAAAGTAGGACTCCTTTTTCAAAGCAGCCACCTTACAAAATGGAATGATTCTTCATGTCAAACTGTACTCAGTTTCAAACGTTTGCCTTATGGCTCACATGTTTTACACATATAGAAAATAATTTATCATATGAAAGTGAGCATTTCACCTGTTAAAATATATATATATATATATAGAGAGAGAGAGAGAGAGAGAGAGAGAGAGAGAGAGAGGGCGGGTGGCACAGTTAGGAGACCTGGGTTCGCTTTCCGGGTCCTCCCTGGTGGAGTTTGCATGTTCTCCCCGTGTCTGTGTGGGTTTCCTCCGGGTGCTCCGGTTTCCTCGCACAGTCCAAAGACATGCAGGTTAGGTGGATTGGTGATTCTAAATTGTTCCTAGTGTGTGCTTGGTGTGTTTGTGTGTGTCCTGCGGTGGGTTGGCACCCTGCCCAGGATTGCTTCCTGCCTTGTGCCCCGTGTTGGCTGCAATTGGCTCCAGCAGACCCCTGTGACCCTGTGTTTGGACTCAGTGGGTTGGAAAATGGATGGATATATATATATATATATATATATATATATATATATATATATATATATATATATATATATATATATATATATATATATATACACACACAGTATATACATTTTTAATGGATGCAATATTGCAGCTCAAAACGGACAGATAATACCAGACTGAGGCAGAACGAGATGGAAGACCTATAACTGAATGCGGTCATATCCTTTTACAGTCTCCATTTTCCATTCAGGACCCCAGTTGAACATGACTGAGAGAGACACCTGAGGTTGTCATTTTCCTCTCGATCCTTACTGCAAACCGTTTCTGTAACGCAGGGTAGCGAGGCTGAAATGGAAGAGCCTGCAGTGACAAGATGATGCCCTTGTAGTCAGAAGCCTGACTGGTCACTGTGGGGAGTGGTGGTTCTCCATTAGTTCAAGTGGCTTCAATGGCTACACTCTGCACTCTGAATCCAACAACGTGCAAGGAGAGTGGCACCGCCCGAGAGCATTTATCACCAGTGACGCATGGATCTGCTCTGCTGGATCAAAGAAAAAAAGGAGACATTCTCTTACTATTCTGGGGTGTCTGTCATTGATCTGTCCCTTGCATACATGACACCACCTCCCAGTGCAGTATGGAAATTTGACCGGTCTCTTCCAGTGATGCTTTGTTTAAACCCTCCTTCTAATGGGGAAATAAAAGGACCTTTTAAATGACATATCTGCATTGCTTAATACCGCAGCACTACTCTGACCTTGCCAGGAATTAAGCCTGCAAGTTTGTGTGGGCCATGGGCTAATGGAATAAGGGCAACTATTTAAAGAGTCTCCCCGATTATCACCTCCACAGTATTACAGAATTAGCACACCCTCAACATGCTATACTGTCAGCATATTGCTCCTCCACGATTCACATTCACTTTATGTTGTTACAGCTTCTGATTATTTCAAATAGAAAGAATACAATTGTGAATAGATACAATGTGTGTGTGTCCTTTCTAATATTTACCTATTTTTCAGCTTCAGTTTACCCAAATCTGGAGACCCGTTTATCCTGCACACTGAAATGCACCGAGGCTGGCCGTCGTCTGTCTGCCTTTTCCTATATTGGCACTACACATAATTGCTCAAGGGATATATACAGAAGCAAAAATGTGCTAGTGCCAAAATGGGCAAAGAAGAAGGATCCTGAATATAAGGAAAAATGAACTGTCAAATAGGTAGCATTTAAACCAGCCACTTCTCAGACAATGTAAATTAAAATGATTCAATTTCACCCCCCCCAGTGAGGAAAAATATCAAACATTAAGCAAATAAAATTGGCTCTCGCCTGAGAGACTGTAACAATGTAACAATATACAGAGTTCAGGGTTTGCTTGCCACACTTTAGCAAACCAATTTGTGTGAATCCTGTCATCGTAAGCTGGCACTGCCCATGTGGTTCTTTCTCTGCTCTGTTTATGGCCCTATGGTAATTCACTGATAGTGTGTTTTCACAGTGAATTCTACCAGTGCCATACACAGAACAGGAGTCAGCATCACCCTAGCACGAGGCGTCTGAGAAGAAACGCACCACCTAATCCTGCGCAGAGCCTTCAGTGTGCTTCTGGGGCCTTATCACAGCACTAGGGACATGTTGATTTTTTCTTTATTTGAAGCCATTCTAACCATTTTCTGAAAGTGAACAACAGTAACTGTTAACTTCAAGCTGTACAAAAGCAAACACTTGGCCTGCTTTCAGCCAGTGATAAAATGAATCTACAGGGAAATCAAATGCATCAAACATCTGCAACAAGGAACCAGCCGGTGTTGGAATATGACTAACAATAAAATACCTGTTACTATGTCTGCAACATCATCGACTACTGAGAATTGTAATTCCTACACAATTAAAAAGGCACAACATGGCAGCAGAACTTGCAGATTTTGGCTCACAGTAAATTTTGGGCTATATTCTTCCACATCCTACCTTAGTTTTACAGTTTTGTTTTTCTTTCATTTGATTTGGTACACTCATGCAGGATTACCAATGAACTTCATTAGCAAAGCAAGCATTTCAAGTGAACCTACGACTCAAGTTCTTTCCTAATATTTTTTTTTGCTTTACAATGTGGTTCTTCCCTAAAGGTTTTAGCCACTCAAATACCAGCTCCTGTTTGCTGGTGCTGTACATTTCATCACTCGCACTTGGTGCCAAGAGGCTACAGAAAGCTCTGCTGTTCACACCCCAGCAGGTCAAAGGATGCTGCTAATCTGCTTCTAGCCAGCTGACAGCTACCCTTCCTTTCTGGAACATCAGTGGAAACTCAAACACAACACGAAGCTCAAGCTGTACAACACCACCACAGCACTGCGACAAAGCTGAGTCTTTCCCAAAACTGAACATCTTTCTATATGTGGTCCATGTGTCTTGCAGAAACTCTCAACTTGCAGCTGCCACCATTGATATGCAGTATAAGACTGAAACATCTAGTAAAGTTACACTTTAGGACATCAGCTTCTGATCGCCATATTTAGTAGGTGCACCTTGCCTGTGAAGGTACTGCGTTCAAACTGCAGAATGCTTATGACAACAGCCTACTCAGCAATGCCGCATTTCAAAGCCCCTCCCCGGCAGACACAATGCAGCCACCATCCACCTCCCTGAGTCCAGCAGGATTGATCTGAACCCTGAAAGGATGGTCTAAGTGATTTTTAGACGCCCAAATGACTCCCAGAGCTGCACTCATCTTGCCATTTCCTGAAGAAATCAATACCACTAAAAAGCTGAGCCGAGTTGGGGAAAAAAGTCCATCAACTCAGACGAGAAGCTGCCCTCTCTGACTCAGGAAAGCTTCAGGACATCATAAATGGATAATTAGGAGAATTACAAGGATAAATGTTACTGCTGCAAAAAGGTGCACATGGCAAACTAAATGAATGGTGCAGGACTGGACGTGAACCCCCATTTGCTGCGGAGTAGTAAAACAGAGTCTTCCTTGGTATAACGGGAGCTAGGCATGCTGAGGTTGTTTTCTTAACAGAGTTATACTGAATAAAACACCAAAAAAGAAAAGAAATTCAATCTTGGTGATTACAACCCCCAAATTAAAGCTTCAAGGTACTTGAAGAAACTATAAATTCTGAAAAGGCTTGTGACCAAGCAAATCATTCAGTTCAGCTGTTTCTTTTAAAAAGATAAATTCAAAACGATAACAATAAACAATAAAATACATTATTATTTAACTGCACTATTTCTAGTAATTTAAAAACGCTACCTTTCACGGTCAATTGTAAAAACATCAAAAAGGCTAAAGGTTCGTTTTTAAAGGAAAAATAAGATCGTTCTTCAATATAAAAAGACAAAATATATGACAGGGTGCTAAAAATTCCAGATTCATTTCTGGGCGCCGTACAGACTGTTAGACGCAAAAGTCATCGAATAAACTGTTCGGATTCTCGGGAAGTTCTAAAAATAAAAAGGAATAAGAAGAACGTGCGTCACTCTCTAAAACCTGGATGAAGATGTCTTAGCTGAGGCATTAGCGTCCGTTCATCCGTTACTTCGAATCCAACACCGCGATTCATTCAGTGCCGTAATAGCCCGTTGATTTCTAATCTCAAACGAATTCAACCATTTAACATCGCACTGTTACTGTCGAAAGGCGCTCTCGCTTTTTAAAAGAGTAGATCTTAAAAGAAGCAAAAGATCGAAAGCATTCGTATCTATATAATACAGATTATACTTCTATGAAAGAAGTTAAGGCGTGTGTTTGCGGGGGACTCCAACCATTTTAAACATTCTGATTAAAAGTTACCTTGTAGTTCTAATTCATTTGTGCTGCTTTCATATTAACCGTTTTGAAAATAATATTTACTATGTGTTTACTACCACACACTCAAAAACGTCCGGCACACGCGCACATAGATAGATAGATAGATAGATAGATAGATAGATAGATAGATACTAATAAAATCAATATTTTATTTTAACAGTTAGCTCTGGACAACACCGATTCTCTTATGGAAAAAACATGTTATTATAATAATTAGCTCTGGACTACATTGATTAGCATTCTCTTATTAGGAGATATTTTCAAGGGTGGGTCCACTTTTTTCTACCAAGTCTTCTTCATATTTCAGGCTAAACACATTGCTTCGTGAAATGAGTTTTTAGGACAATTTCTACAATTCGATTATATTTATTACATTTATTCTGTTAAGTCATATCTTCCAAAATAGGAAATACTGTTTTGAATATATACGTCTCAATAAGAAATATATGTAACGTGTTGGATCGGGCACATCAAGGGCAAGTTTTTGACTTGGTCATTGTTAAATATAGGTTAACTTTTTTTTGAATAAAAAAGTTTAAGAACAGGCTACGTAATAAAGCCATTGAGTCTTAAACCGTGACAGAGCTCACTGTTAACAAAGGGTTAATCCCGGTCACCTGTCTCCAAATTCCCCTCAATGACAGTCACGATGTCCTCACACTTAATCGTATTTGTCTGTGATTAGAGGTCTACAGTCTTCCAGCCAGACCTATTTTGGGAGAGATGCGGTAGAAAAAAATATATGTTTTTTGTTTATTATATATATAAAGCTAGGAATTATACCATCAGAAAGAAACACGAAAGAAAGAAAACGATCTTATCTTTTAATATAGACGGTTCTCTTTTGTTTCCTCTTTCCCTGTTGGTTCATTCCGTAGCTCACAGCCCACACAACTGAATACGTTTAACTCGCCCACTGAAGTTGCTGCTATTGCGCTCGCCGTGTCCGTCAGGTGTGTCTCGAGCCGCAGTCGGCATCTCGCACCTGTTCTACTGATTCATCTCTTTACGGCGACGTCTTCGTTTACGACACTAACCACTTTCATTTTACACATAATCTTTTTAAAATCCTAACCAAAACCTTCATAGAAAAACTTGCTTATACTAACTATACCAACTACCGCGTATAAGACGCCAGGCTTCTTTTATGTTGGGATCTCCCCAGAGCTGAAGTGTTAAAACAGGACTTTGTCTCCGATGTGTCTTTAGATTGTTCTGAAAAAAACATTATGTGATGTAGCCATTCCAACGTTATTGATCTCGATCGTTCACGGTAGGATCAAACATCAGTCATATTTTATGTGAAAAATTAGATTCTAATGAAAACTAAAATCCTGAGTATAGGAATAAAGAAAAAAACAGCATTCAGTAATCAAGAAAACCTTATTTTTGTTTTCACTAAATCGTGCAACCAAACTCAGGATAAATGGAGTAGTATTTCGTTCTTGTCCCTATGATAAATTCATAATACATATATATCTTTATCCCCCTCGCCTTTTATATCGAACATTTAACGTACACACACATATATATATATGTGTGTGTGTGTGTTACCTTATATATTTGTTACCATTGCTAAGAAAGCCGAACTTCTGAACTTTTCATCTGCGATCTTGCCTTTGCCTGAGATTGCTGCTGATTTGATTAAGAAATATATTTCGATTTAACGGAACTGTCATGAGTGAGATAAGGTTAGCTGCGATTTGCATCTGCAGAGGTAAAAATTGGCAGATTAAATTCGCCACATTAAGTCGTATTCTTTCAATTTTTATTTATTTTTTTTCTTTTGGGCTCCGCTTGGTCTTTGCAAAACAAAAGGGTCATTGTGTTGCCGCGCAAAGAATGGCATCTTTGTACAAGTGTTTCGGAGGGCTGGAAAAAGTTTCATAAACGTGCAAGATCCCAAATTTACGAGTTCGTATTCCCAACATGAGCACAAGGACAATCGAGACGCAGATCATGTTATTACATAAGCGGGAATAATAACGAGTATGAGGTGTTTTGCCATACAACGACAACGTTTATTTTCTTGCTAAACCGGTTATTAATTTGTAGCTCTCCGGTCGATTTTTTTTTTGTTGTTGTTGTTTGTTTTTTTTACCCATTTTTGCCCGTCCTCTGCTCGATCACACGGAATGAAAGTCTAGTCTTTTCTTTCAAGTCGGACTTACCTGAGATCTGAAAGGCGCCGCACGCCGCGTACAAAGCGCTTGCCCACCGATCCGGCTTCTCCGGGCGCTGCGAGTGCAGTCTCAGAAGCTCACGGTGCAACTTCACCTTTTGGACGAGACGTGGTTTTTGCTCTTAAGAAAAATCTCAGAGCCAAGAATTATTTTTTGGGAGCAGACGACCCCGGCCTCCAGTTCCGCATGCTTCACTCGTTTTCCATTGATATTTTTTTTCTTTTTGTTTTGTCACATGTAATATATATTTGAAAAGAACAAAACGGAAAAAAGTCACTACTACGTTTTCCAAAAAAAAATAAAACACGCTTCGTCTTGAAGTTTAGCAAAGCCGAAAAACGCCGTATTTTAACACATGTCGCCAGAGCGCAACATACAAAAGCTAAAGTTGGACTATTAGTTACATGGGAGAATATCACAGGAACAAAGAAGCCCACACTGTAGGATGGGGTTTGCCGACTTCCTGGTATCAGATGACATTTTTCGCTCACTGGCTGTCTTTCTCTTTCTGTGCTTGGCTTTTTTTTTTTTTGTTACCTGCCGCCTGAATGATACTGGGCCGCGCGAGCCGAGCTCTTCTCAATGCGCCTCCTGTTACGGACGGCCCCTGTGCCGCTCTCTTCCCCCCTCTTCTTTCTCTCTCTTTCTGTCTTTTTCTTTCTCTCTCTCTCTCTCTCCCTCTTTCTTGTGCAAACGGTCCTCCTTCTGCTCCCATAAGCAGCTCTGCTTGGCCAGGCTGCTGTATGAGGGGATTTGCCAATGGAAAGATAATTAGTTTGTAAGCATCTTACCCCAGTGGCGAAAGAATAATCCAATCCCTCCTCTGTCTCTGCCGCATTTTGCAATGTCACAGGCTCAGGTGCTTTTTTAAGGTGGAGGCCGGAGAGGGGTGGGGGGAGAGACAGCTCAATGCACTAACCCGTTTACATGCTAATAGACGAGCTCCAGGCACAAGATTGGCTGCCATGCGCCTAAATTGATTCCATGCTGCAACTTTGAGGCCAGCCCTTTGTGGACTACTAGGAGAGGCTCCCTGGCCTAAAAGGTTGTGTCCTGACATTAAAAAATGAGGCAATTTTATTTAAGAATGTTTGTGTTGGGTGAACCTCGCTTCCAATAAAGCAGTACCTGCTTTTCACAGAGTCATTTCTACTACATCATTGAGAAATTATGCACAAACCTAACCTGTATACTGAGATGGGAAGGGTTGATACCTCACAATGTCCTGGTTTGACTGTCATCTGCATTACAACCGTTTTGACAAGAAAAGGCTCTGGAGACCCACAGACCCCTGCAATCCTCCTTACCTGGAATCTCCAGAATTTAACAAAGCCGCGCCTGCCCTCTTAAACATGCCAGTTCTTTAAAGGCACTTCACTAGGTTCTTTGGTTCCTCACTGAATCATTCCTTGACAATGAGCCATTTCATTCTGTGAAGGGAGCTTTGGTTGTGAAATTGGCTCTTTGGGCTTTGAAAAGGAAATCTTTAATGTCTAGTAGGTGAATGATGGCCATGCAGTGGGCTCTTCCTGGAAAACACAGACCAGACAGACCAAGGACGACCTGGGCACAGAACATTAACGGAGACCTTCACTTTTTGGATATGAATCGGACAATCACGGACACTTGACAAATCTGATATTTCTGCGTTATACACCACTGGGCACAAAAAGTCGTAAGAGCGAAAGTGAGAGAGGGGTGAACAATACTAACACAGCAAAAAAAAAAAATTAAGCTTTGCTTGTGTAATTGTACGCATCAAAAATTATTTTAAAATCAGGATCCCATTGGAATATTTCACAAATCTGTTATCATCTATTTATGGAAACTTTTCCAGATCCAAATAAATGGTTCTTTCCAGAACCTTCATTGCATTATTCTTTTGGGAGCCAAAAATGGCTCCATTTTAGTACCTTTATTTTTAAGAGCACAAATGGGGACTCTGCGTTCCCCAAGTGTGACTGGATGTGAGGGTACCCTGCATCAGACTGGCACCTTGCTGCTAGGATAGGCTTCAGCTCCTCTGTATATTCATGAAGAAATGGAGGCATGCTGATGGGGCTGCAATGAATGATATAATTGAACGCCTTCTAAGTCTGTTGTAGGTAATTATTCCCTAAAACGTACACACTATCAAATAGAGCTCCAGTCCTTCACCAGGAATTAAGGAATTATGAACATGTCTGCTACTACTCTAGAAGATGAGACTGTAGTTCATTCATATCTCAGGAAAGATTACAACGTTAATTCCATACTGCATTTGAAAAGACTACCTACAAAAAAATGTCTTTACGACAAAAAGAAAAACCTGGAGTTTTATTTAAGTGTTTTCGTTTCTTCAAATAGACTCTCACATTGTATACAACCTTAACATATATTATGTAAAGATTTGAAGGCATTGATTTATAAATAATGTAGCTAGTGTGAGGGACGTCAACCCAGGAGGAGAGACTGGTACACAAACCTGTAAACGTTGTGTTAGATTTATGTATAGGCACCCAGCTCCTGCAGTGTAAGTCCTGCTGTTGAATAATCAATTTATGGTCAGAATTAAGGAGTACATAAACTGAGGAATATCCTTTCTAATTCATGGAGGCGTAACAGTTAAATCTACTGTAATATATCATTGTTACTTATCTGCACTGTTAAAAATAAAGGTTCTGACATGGCAATTCTCTGGGTTGTTGGTTTCTTGCTGAACCATTGGTTGACAAATGACCATTTCATTCTGGATATAAGGTTAGATATTTTGGCTTTGAAAGGATTCCTAATATACAGACAAAACAGAAATATTTAAAGTATAGTAGGTGACCTAGCAGGATACAAGAAAACCTGAACTTAGCCTGTTATTTCTGTATGCTGCAAAAGTCCTCTGAAAATCAGAAATCCACGGGCATTTTACAAATCTGCTATTATGAATTTATGGAGCCAGATCTAAATAAATATAGGATCTTTCTGGAACCTTCATGTGGACGGTTCTTTAGGGAACTAAAAATGGCTTCCCTATGGCATCGCTCTTATGTACCACTCTGGCACTGTTATTTTTAAAAACATATGCACTTTCCAAACCTGCTTTATCCAGTTAATATAAGTATAAACAATTAGTTATATGATTATCAGGTAGATCATGAAAAGAAGGAAAGCAAAGAATATTCACATTCTAAGCGAATTAAATAACAAGTATTATTATTATCATTGTTCTTCATATTAAACAGCATTGCCTATTTTAATTGCACATTTCTATCTGCATCATCACGTCAGCATAGCTGTATATTGTCAAAATCAGCCTGTTCTCTCTCTCTCTCTCTCTCTCTCTCTCAGTCTCTCTGTTTTTAGTTTGTTTAAGAAAGAGCCCACTTTCTTTCGGTGCGAGTGCGTGTGGGTACATCTGTCTGGTAGGTCCCGCCGCACGGCCACAGGCCTCCTGCCTCTCCAGCTCCAGGTATTTGGGTTGGCAGGTGTGCTGTGGCTGCAGCAGCGCATAACAAAGGGCTTGAGCGAGTCGGCAAACGAAAACCTGCGAGCGCCCTTCGTGACTTCATCTTGTGTACATGTACACTGCACGAGATGCGACAACACTCGGCAAAACCCTCATGCGATCGTCTGCTTTCCAGATCAAGTGCGGTTCTCTTTTCGGTGAGCATTAGATGCACCGACAAAACGACGCCATCAGTAAATCACCGAAAGTCAATGTCCCATTTTTATTTTTTTTTACTAAATCTACAATTGACAATTAAAACTGTAAATTCTAACTAAGTTATAGTATAATTAAAACCCATCGAGTACTGCGATTTGCCAACGAATAATTCTTCTATTGTATTCGCACTACATGTGTAAATTGACACGTCGTTTTAATATATTTAATTTTGTATTTTTAGGTCGTACAATGTCCGGGTATCCATAAGCCTCCCACGCGTCCCCCTTCCTTTGGTGACCCAACTCTCCACTCGCGCTTCAAGTCGTATTTTATATTTAACATGCTTCACCTCGTTTGCTAGGCGAGGCAGCCTTCTTTGTTTCAACCCCCCTTTCGTTACGTTTTATTCTTTCCTTTTAATCCCTCGCAGATAAAGCTACCCATACGGCCAGCTGGATGATTACATATGAAGAAATCCGGTGTCAGGAGCCCGCGGGGCTCTTCTGAGCAGCAGTTAGTAACTTTCAACAAGCGCCCAAATCCTTCTCCAGTAACAACAAAGTCCTGGTGGGTCGGGCTAGCGGGTAGAGCTTCTCAGTAAGTTTTTGGTGGCAGAACCAGCTGGGGGCCATGTTACTGGCCAGGTCATCAGGAAAAAGGGGAGGTGTGGACTGGAGGACATCGGAGGGCGTTATGGACAGCAAGAACTACAACATGAACTGTTACCACTGCTTATAATCATAATAGATAGATAGATAGATAGATAGATAGATAGATAGATAGATAGATATTTCATGAAATCACAGAATGTGAAATGCATCTATAGCAAGTAACTGTAAAATACTGTATACAGTGTCCATTTGAAAACTGCATTTTCTTAAATTATACAAAAATTATAAATTGCATTTTATACAGTATATGGCTACAATTCTAACGAGCCTCAGAGATACTGCCACACTCATTTGTTAAATCGAATACCAAAGAAAAGACCGCTGTTAAAGTTAATGGTTCATTTATACAACTCTCCAATTAAAAATCTGTGATTGTTTTGCCCTTCACACTAAAAAAGTTACTCTGAAAACGCCAGCGCATTTAAAATATTCGTGGATTAAATACGTTTGAGAGTATTATTTGTAAATGGTCTCCGTCAGCATTTTTTTTTTCCTCTTTGCAGAGTCCATATTCTGTTGTGTCTGTGCGTGTAGCTCTTGAGCCTGACAATGCAGTCATATCAAATAACCGCATCCCAGAGGCTCTGAGGAGCTCCAGCACCCTCCCCGCGCCCCAGCCGGCAATCTGCTCTGATGTCGCTCTTACAAATAAAGTTGTCTCGCCTCCTCCTGATGCTTTTTTGTTGATAGTTTGAATAGTGAGGTTTTAAAGTATCTGGCCTATCCCAAGCAATCGTGCAATTTCAGTGATGCTTTTTTTAGTATCTTAACAAATACATAAGCAACACAAAGCCTCTGTTAACGTTTATGATAGATAGATAGATAGATAGATAGATAGATAGATAGATAGATAGATAGATAGATAGATAGATAGATAGAAGTCCTCAGCTGTGCCCTTGTAAGTGTCTTCGCTGAGTCGTGGGCTCCGCCTGCGCAGTGACCTCCATGGTTCATCTCACTTACAGACACACACACACACACACACACGGAGACGGTGGCGTCAAAAGCGGAGCAGCTTAGAGTACCTTTAGTTGAATCCGACCTAGCCGTCCCACAGTGCCTTGGCCGAGTGTCGTCTGTGCAGGTATGAAGTGCAACAGGCTGTCGTACTGTATTTGGGGGTCCTCTATTATGTATATATACAGGTAGACGCTACCCATACTGCTCTCTGCCAATTTCCATGTGCCCATTCACCTGCTGTCAGTAATTAGTCAAACTTCTTTCCGAGTGACAGGCCTCCTAACCCCCGTGCCGGACGTAACCGAGCAGGGGAATCATTCCTGAGCGGAGAGGGGATCTCGTTTCACCTTTTACATGAGGGATACCTGACAATGTAATCCATCCACGGCCTCTCATTCTTTCCACTGCACGTTTAAAAATTTGATCGGTACAGAGAACAATACCCGGCGAGGCGTTTCCGCTGCCTGAGAATTTGTGATTAGCATTTGGGAGAAGTTGAAACCCTTTCAGTTGCGAATTGGATCTAAACGAGATTGTCGACGCAAGATGAACAAACCTCATGAATATTTAAAAAATTCATTAAGTTCTGCCCCGCGCACTCGAGCCCAGATGACGGTTTTTTTTATCCTTGCCTGTCGACCACAAAGGCGTCCGGAGCAACACACACCTGTGGCACGAGGATGTCTTTTGTTAGGCCGTGAAATGATACGAGTACATAAAAGAGATTAAAGAGGACGCAATCCTTTGCATTAATAATCTGGGCCATGACTGACTTCCAGGGATCGGGTCACTGTCTGAAAAATAATCCACTGTCTGACAGGGCTGCTCGGTGGCTCTCCTTCAGCAGCGGGGCAGAGCGCACTGAGCGTCCGAGCTGTGAAGATGGCACAGTAAAATAGCAATTATTTTCGTTTTTTTAATTGTAAATCCAATAAAGCCTATCAGTATTTTCTAAATAAAATATGAATACAACATATTCAACAATATATTATACAATAATATGCGAATTTTAAAACGAACACATTATGTAGTACATATACCTATTTAAATGTTAGATATTACAATACACTGTATATACAGAAGAAAATCTGTGTTAAATCGTATGTATAAACTATACTATAAACACCGTGTTTTCACATATACAGCTTAATTTTTATTTATAGTTTATTTCTGCACTGACGGTTGTTACTGTTTGTTCGATAACTGCTTTTTATGTTTCTCTGACTCTTGCTTCTTTGTTTCCTTCTTCGTGTAATGATTTTTTCGGACTGACAAAGTGTGGCCGACGGGTTGACAGCTCCGGGCCTGTAAGCAGCATCGGCTCTTCAAATGCTCAACGGTAACTTCGTGTCTTTAGCCTTGCAGACGAATATTAAAACGTACCACTAAAGCAGGGGACTTGAAAAGTATTTCAAATAAACGTTTGAACAAGTTCACCCGGATTTATGTAAAATAAATAAGGTATTGTAATTCATAATATTTCTTTAGTTTCACGATTTGTGTTACATGAACGACAGGATTTATGTTCAATGAAGCAAACGCATTTTACAAAAATGACATGCAGGCGGGATGAGTCAATGCAAGCATATTATCTATGCAGGAAACGCCTTGATAGTAAAGGAAAAGTAAGAAAATGTGACAGAGAATGGCATGCAGATGATGGCAAAATGAATGGGGAGAGACTCCGTAATTCCGAAGAGAGTAAATAAAATACAGAACAAAGTGGCATATTACGTTTTATGCGATCATCTTGGCTGCTTTTGCATAACCGACATTCCTTCATCCATTTTCCAACCTCAGTTAACTAACAATATTCGTTTATCCATTTCCAGCCATTTTTCTTTTTCTTAGATTAACCGTTTATATTTTATCCTTTTATATTTACCTTTTGTATTCTGTGTTGACCTTGTATGTTGCACAGTTACTACCATAACAAATTCCCAGTACACAATAAAGGGAAGTCTGATTCTGGTATGAAAAAATGAAGAAATCACATCTTTCTTTCTTTCTATATATACAAAACGATTTTAAACGAACATGGAATAAAAAAGTGAGGGGGTTTGCCTCTTTTATTACACAAAAAGTTGAACGAGGGAGTCGGATAATATAGGATCGCCCCATTTTCGCTCCCGCTTCGCTGCTGTATGCTGTCTTTACATATAATAACGGATATACTTGCAATAGTTAAGAATAATAGCAGTTTGAGATCCCGTTCTGGGCAAATTAGATAATTAAGATGTTTTAATTGCCTATAAATGTTATTTAATGTTCATTAAAAAGACTTAGATTTCATAAATGATATGTAATGTACATAACATACAATATAGCATTAATACCAATAAGGACACTGTCAACAAACTAAGCGAAATTGCTGAAACAAGGTGGGGGACAACACTTAGCAGAGACTAAATATCACAGAATTCTTAACCCATTGTCGAACTCGCTTAATCCGGTTCGTGGTCGCGACGTATCAGGCGCTAATGAATGGAAAAAACACTCGCACACACACACACACACACACAAATCTGGGTTTTCTGTTAACACGTTCGATGCAATGCAACAGTTTATTTCTTTACAAACATAATACTAAAACCGAAATTCCGTTAGAGTTAAATGTACATCCTTTTGAAGCTCTAAGGTTCGTTTGAATGCGCCCTTTGTGAGATAGCGAGAAGCCTTTAGAAAACCCAAATAAAAAGTGTGCGCGTGTATATAAAGTATGTATATTAATGGTGGGGTTCATCAGGGCGATGTGAGACGTTTCTCAGATGGTCGCCTCTTGAATGTCGCTAATCGGCACCAGCTCCTCAGTAATCAGACTGTCATTACGAGCAGCAGGTGGGACCTGGTTGAGCTGCCCGGATGACGTCAGCCGATGTTCTCCACTGATGCGCGGGCTTCTCTTTCGTTTCGGTGGCACTCAAGGCTGATAACGGACCACTCGTCTGCTCCTCTGTATTCGACTGTATTTGGTAAAAAGCGGTGCCTGATTAGCCCATGTTAAAATGACATACATGTTGTTAGAGAAGGGCTTGATTTAAGCATTAAATGTATAATAACTTACAAGACAACACCGCACTTGGAACGCATTCGAAAGCAGATGTTTAAATATGAGCCTTATGTCCTTCATATTTTTATGTACGTGAAGGGCGGTTCCTCTGCAATAATTATCCACTCTAACGAATTTTCAGTCAGTTAAATTTGCGTTGTATTTGCTAGTCCTGACTGGTAATATATTTATTAAATTTAGTACAGCCGACGCATTACCAAAATTCATCTTCACATATTCTTAAAATATAATTTTAATGCTGCTCTGATTGAGCATTATGTCAAAGCTGGAGGGTGCCGTGTCTGTTGTAACGTTGGGATAAGACTTTATTTTTATTTCTTTAAGAAAGGACTAAATCCACAGACAAACGCACGCAATTTGGTGTGCGCTCGCGCTTGAAGTCCCGCGTATCATGTCCGGATTGTGCTTCGACTCCACTACCAGCAGGTTCAGATTGCACGCAAGGCTTCCCAGTCACGTTATTCTGCCTGATATTAGAAGCTGCGGCTTCGCTGCTCACGGCATATCTACGCTTTACGAAGAGATCTGAGCGTCTTTCCTCAGCCACTTGGCCCGTGGCTGTATGTGATCGTTAGTGGCTCACGTAGCAGTTTCGGCTCCATTTTCACTCTATTTTACGTTTCTATCTGAATTTGGTCCGCTTGGGATTTTCATTTTTAAAAAGCCGTTTTTTATCTCAAATGACAACATCCACCGTTACTCGATTAACAAAAAATTAAAGGGCATAACTGGACGGGATGCCTAGTTCGTCCGTGAAAGGCAGCATTTCTGTCGAGCAGTAGTAGGGTGGGAATGCGCAATGATATAAACGTTTAGTTTTCGTCGAAATTAATGGAGGCCTTTAACAAACCCCAACGTCTACTGTTAAGGCAGGCTGGATTTTACACCAGGTTACATTGTTCTCGGTCATGCATTTTAAGTTTGAAGAGCCTGGGGTTCATTCGGAAACGGTGCCACGTGAAAATATCATCGAAACGCTTAGTTCTTATTATAGAAACACTTTTTACTGTTAATAATTTTTGAACTCCCTTATAAGTAATGGATTATCATAAAAATGTGACGCTTCGATTTATTGTGCTGTGCAAAAATCATGCAACTGCTTAAACGTTATTTAAATGTCTTAAACAGAACTAAAAAAAATAGTTAAGAAAAGCAAGCTAGCCTATAGTAAATAAAACCTTTATCTGCTTGGGTTGCTATTTTTTAATCGTATATGATCTACAGACAAAATCGTTTTGTTATTTGTTTAAAACAGATTATGAATGTCACGCACGACCCTGGTAAAAAATATTAACTAAAAAATGTAAAGGATCGGTGTTCAGCAGCTGCTCACTCCTCGAGGGTCCCCGGCGATGTTCTGCCATTCACTAGGAGGGGTGGACTGAAGCGGAGTTAAGGTCGTCCATCAGCACGCAGGTCATCTCGCAAGCCACGCCCGGGAAGCTTTGCATCTTCATGTCTACTGCAGTTGCCACCGACCCGTTAACGGTTCCTCAAAATGTTCAGCAGCATTAATATCGCCTAAGTGTTACCGGGAATGCACTCCACGTTGAGTGTGTTTTGTTTGATAACACAATAAAAAAAGTAACAACGGCTATCTATTTTCCGTAAAGAAATGGTGCAGGGAATACATTGCAAATTGTCGAATATTTTATTTTGAGTTTGAAGCTCGGTGTAGAAGGGATGTGTAAGTACTGAGGTACAGTGGCTCAGCGGTTAGCCGCGCTACCTCCACAGCAACAGAGGGAGGGAGTGGACGCGGTGTGTACTCGTGGGGGTTCTCATTGTGTACTCTGATGTTCACTCTAAAGACCTGAATATTAACTCAGGGCTTTCAATTGTAAAGGAGTTAGTGAGTACTGTATTTTGTGGGTCTACGCCCTATGACGGCAGGATATTCTTTAGCTCTGTTCAGTCAATGAGAACTACGGTTTATAGGAAGATCCTCGGGGTCGTGGATCAGAACGAAGACTGGAAGGTGGGCAATTGAGTGGCTTAATGCCACGAGAGACAGAGATATGGCCTAAAAGTGACCGATCACACCCCAGGCACGAACACGTTCACTATAATAACTCATACTCTAATTTCGGATCTTATTGTTCGATGATATCTTTTGAAACCAATTTATCGCGGCAGGTAACAACCGCTAGCAATCGGGGATCGTTTAAAGTGGGAGGAATGAGCTCACTGGTAACCAAACCTGTATGGGAAGCCACGTCATGAAAGGCCACACTCGTGCACACACCTACATACTGGACAATTTATAGAGGGTCAGTTAAACTAATCTGCACATTTTAGGATGTACAACAGAAAGGGATGTACCAGCAGACAAGGAGAGAACGTGCAAATCACACTTTTAAAAACATGCCAAAGTGGTTTTTCAGGGCAATGTCATAGGGGAATTGCTTTTGTTTCCCAATAAGACAATCCATATGAAGAACCTTTATTTATTTAGATCCTGGTTTCATAAATGGCCATGAATAGCTAACAGTGGGTTTCTGATTTTAAAAGGACGCTTGCTAGATATAAGGACATATGCTAAGTTCAGGTCTGGTAGTGTTGTGTTGTGTAGCATAAACATTTATGTTTTGTGCAAATATTAGAAAAAGTCAAAGCACAAAGAATCAATTTCATATACAAAGAACCCATCCCAGGATAAAGGTTCTATGTCAGGCACCACACAATGCAGTAAAATGGAATTATAATACTATTTTTAAGAGTGCATGTCACAGTTCAAAATCAGGGCCTTGGAGCTGTGGGGCTATATTATATTATATTATATTATATTATATTATATTATATTATATTATATTATATTATATTATATACTGGGGTGTCCATGATTTGTTATTGTCTTTCTTTAACTTACACTTTCATCTAAACATTTTGTATGGAAATGTGCAGGTCTACACAAATAGTGAAAGCTGTTGTTACCAGTTTGGAGTCTTCATGCTCTCCCCGTACCTCACTTGTTTTTCCTCCCATATTACCCAAGACACAAGATTGGGAATTGGATGTGCATCCATATGCAAGTCCAGGGATGGCTTGACGGCCAGTTCTGGGCCGATACCAGTCGCGCTGCTGGAATCCTGAATTGGATTAAGCGGGTTCGGTGGTCTAATCTGCTCTCATTACACCGTGTTGTTATGTATCTTTATGTACCTCCTAAGATAAAAAAAACAAGTCTACGTTTAGGGATGATTAGTCGGGGCGCAGCAGGTTGGAATGTGACTGGCGCCGACGTTACTACAAGACGTTTTAAACCGCTAACTCGGACACAAAAAGCTCCTTAATTTAATTAGTTGCTTTGCTTGGGGTAGGCAACCGGCAACCCTGTAGTGGAGAGCACGCGGGTTTTGAAAATGTGCGGTCGAATTAATGGATTTCAGGGTCGAGCATAAATTAAGTACACCGCTATACCCTAGACCTAGTTGAGGGTAAATGCTGCGTGACGGTAGTGTTTGGAGAAATGCCGTGTCGTCTGCTTTCGTTATTTTTTCTTTTTGTATCGTACAGTAATATTTAATTCTATAAGATGCGTGTTTTATATCTCAGAATTATGCGCCATCCGCACTGCACTTAAACGAAATCAGTACAGACTTGCCATTGGCTCAGGATTTGAAAACACGACAAGCAAAGAGAAGTCGTCAGAGCACACGACAAGAATGAAATGGATGGGCGCAGAAGGCAAGCGCCCTCTATTTAAAAACACCTCAAATACCGGGTCGGGGACCAAGGTTTTTTTTTTTTCTGAATTAATTGGGCAAACTTGAAATGAAGAAAGGTAAAGAAATCATTCCTGCTGACAAGGCGTTTTGCTATATTGTACGTTAAACGTCGTCAGTATTTCCCTACAAACAGAATTTAACTCGCAAATTTTTGCAACACGCTGCTTTCTCCTCAGTTCATAAACTGCTGCTCAGTTTATACCATCAAATGAAATCAAACGCCCTTCTCATTATTTTTTTAAGGCTGATGTTCCGTTTTAATCAGGGCTTCATAAATGAATAATGACAAATGATCCTTTTGGTTCATTTTATACTGTAACACATACGCAGAACTGGGAAAGTGACGCAAGTGTAAATATACATACGTTAGACTTTCATTTAATACGTCGTACGGTTTATTAAAATGGCAATTTCTGAATTTGTAACCATGTATTCAGTTAGTCAGGACAAATTATGGTATTTTTAAAATTATGTGTAAAACAGGATTGATAATACAAAAAAGGAGGATTTATTAAGCAGACCTGTTATTTAAATTATTTTATGTATTTTGTTTTTCCAATATCTTCATCCAGCTCCCATATACAGTATCAAAATGTTCAAAATATCCATACAATGGCATTAAAGTATTGTCATATAGAAAATTTTTTGAATTAAACCATTTATACTTGCTAAAAATGTTGTTTTTTTTTCAATTTCAGAGTTATTTAGGTCAAATAATTAATAAGAAATGCAAACAAAACAACAGTCATGTTTCAGATTTGGAAAATTATATCAGAGAAAAAACATGTTTTTGCCCATTGGCAGTTTATTTTGGCATTTCCAATTATCCATGAAGATAATTTAAAACATATCTGGCTAATAAAATAATATAATTATGCTCCTAGGATAGCACATCTGTGGGAACAGCATTTTTTTATTTTAAATATATTGTTTCAGTTCTTATGGCAAATGATTCCTGATACTGTAAGTTATTGATTTCTCAGACACGTTTCTCATATTTATTTATCCTTTTGTGGTTTTTCTTCACTCCTGTGACTTTTTGGTTTCCTTGAAGCAAGCTACTTACACAGGGCAGTAAGTTAAGATGCATGTCCTGGAGAAATGCCTTTGAAAAGGACCAGCATTTGAAAAATCGTAGTTTGATTTGCCTGTGATCTCATTAGTCCTTAAAATAAACCTGTTTAATTGGCATTCAATTTAATTTTTATTATTTTGATTTATCGTCATTATACCTTATGGTAAGATGAGTAGTGTTTGTTGCTAACCGTACTGGTGTAGGTACTTGTAGTAAAACAACACATGGTAGGATGACACAATAGACATAAATGACCATACAGAATAATTACAATTAAGTGTAAATACTTAACTGTTCATAATTACATTAAACAAACATACAGCAAGGACCAGACAGAAGAACTAACAGTCAGAATGCAAAAATAACTGCCCTCCAGAATGGCGAGTAATATTGAATCAATGGTGCAAAGTGATTGGTAGTGCTGGCCACAGGTCAAGCAGATAACAGCATGTGAGTTAGCAGTTTAATGGTCTAAGCTGGGCTTTAGCCTACTGGCAAGTCCGATACTTAGGTGTTGAATGCCACCACATCTCTGGCTGAGAGACAGGAAGGTGAATGGTTTTCCTGGAGGATGTTTGTTGGGTCAGTCACGGTGGGAAGGGCTTTCTTTGTGTGCCCCTTGTCATAAATGTTCTGCGTGGACATGAGTGCAGCTCCAGTGATGAACTGGGCCATTTTAATCCCCCGTTGCAGCATTCACAGTCTGCCGTGGTGTAGATTCTAGACAAGACTGTGACACAGCTAAACTCTTCAAAATAAAGTTTTATAGAGTGGCTCTTCAGAATGATGCCATAGACCAGGGGTCACCAACTCCAGTCCTGGAGGACCACCATGGCTGCAGGTTTTTTAATTCTAACCCTTTTTTTAATGAGTGCCCTGTTTGTGCTGCTAACTAACTTGTGAATTCATTTTACTTGATTTGCTTTTTTCAGATTTGTTCCCCTGAATTTTTTCATCATTCCTCTGAATTGCTTCATTTCTTTCTTTAAATGGCACCCAAACAGAAATGAACTGTGAAGTGAGTGAGCCAAGAGAAGACCAACTAAGTCAGGGCCTGAAACTCCAACCAGTTGCATAATGAGGTGCCAATTCTTGTCGTTAATTAAACCAGTTCTGTAATTCCATAGCTTGTTGCTGCTCTCCTTGTGCATTAGCAGACATTTCTGAAATTGCTGATTTTCACTGTTCTAAGAGCTCTGTTAAAATGTTTTGGGGACCTGAGAAGATCGACATTCCTGAGACCTTCATCTTAATTTTCAGATGTTGTACTTTTGACACCAGTTGTTTTGGCTCATTTTGTATCTCATTATTGTTTTGGCTACTAATTAAGGAGAAAGAAACAATTAAGCGTTCTGAGTCTTCAAGAGGAAGTCATTTAAAATTAGTTGAAAAGAAGTTAATTAGTAGCAAAAATAGGTCACCCATTAAGAAAAGGGTTAGAATGAAAACCTGCAGCCATGGTGGTCCTCCAGGACTGGAGTTGGTGACCCCTGCCATAGAGGAACCATTTTTAGTTCCCAAAAGACCCATCCACATGAAGGTTCTGGAAAGAACCTCAAATAATTTAGTTCCCTAACAGGCGCCATACAGTAAATAACCATGAATAGATGGTAACAAAATTTGTGAATACTAATGACTCATGATTTTAAAAGGACTCTGCCTACATAAGTACAGCAACTCAGGCTAAGTCAAGGTTTACTTAGTCTGTTAGGGAGCCAACCATATATTAAAGATTTCATTTTTTTTCAACATGTTGCACAGTGCAGAGAACCAACATCATATGCAAAGATCCCTTCCCAGAATGAAATGGTGCTTTGTCAAACAGTAGTTTGACAAGGAACCACACAATCCAGTAAAGAACCATACAGTGTCATTAAAGAACCAGTATGTTTAAGATTACAGGCCAAGCTGTTTTCAATGACCAGGAAGAAGAAGAAAAATCTGATAAAAAACTCTGTGTAACAGTTGTAATGTCGCCTGATCCTGTAAGCCACCTTGCTTGAAAGACTTAGCCAAATGTATGGGAATAGTAATAAAAATAAATAAGAACAGTTACATGATTTGACACCCCTGCTTATATCCACCCAGAGTTGGTTTAGATTTGCCAATCATCCTAAGCAGCACCTCTTTGGAGGAAAGCCTGGCAACCACAACTTGATTTAATTTTAGGCAATCTAGATGAAGAGGATGGACGAGCATGTTGGGCTCAATGACCTGTCCTCATCTCTAATGGTCTAAACACAGGGATAAGAAGCCAACTCCACACAGACATTGACTATTCAAACCCAGGGAGTTCAATCTGTGAGACAGCCTTGCCACCCATGTGCGGCCACATCACTCGCAAAAATTGTATACTTAATGTAAATGTAGAAACATATTTTATTAATATATATTAAGATCATAACAACTATAAAAAGTACAGTTTTTATATACTTTCTCTTTTATTTATAGTGCATACACAAAAACAGATTCTATACATTGTTATTTACCATATATTACTCTGTGTAGTCCCACATCTATAATCATACTTGTATTAGATAGATAGATAGATAGATAGATAGATAGATAGATAGATAGATAGATAGATAGATAGATAGATAGATACTTTATTAATCCCAAGGGGAAATTCACATAATCCAGCAGCAGTATACTGATACAAAAAACAATATTAAATTAAATAGTAATAAAAATGCATGTAAAAGCAGACAATAACTTTAAGTAATGCTAGCATTTACTCCCCCGGGTGGAATTGAAGAGTCGCATAGTGTGGGGGAGGAACGATCTCCTCAGTCTGTCAGTGGAGCAGGACAGTGAGAACAGTCTGTCACTGAAGCTACTCCTCTGCCTGGAGATGACACTGTTCAGTGGATGCAGTGGATTCTTCATGATTGACAGGAGTTTGCTTAATGCCCGTCGCTCTGCCACAGATGTTAAACTGTCCAACTTTATTCCTACAATAGAGCCTGCCTTCTTAACAAGTTTGTCCAGGCGTGAGACGTCCTTCTTCTTTATGCTGCCTCCCCAGCACACCACCGCGTAGAAGAGGAAACTCACCACAACCGCCTGATACAACATCTGCAGCATCTTATTGCAGATGTTGAAGGACGCCAACCTTCTAAGAAAGTATAGTCGTCTCTGTCCTTTCTTACACAGAGCATCAGTATTGGCAGTCCAGTCCAATTTATCATCCAGCTGCACTCCCAGATATTTAAAGGTCTGCACCCTCTGCACACAGTCACCTCTGATGATCACAGGGTCCATGAGGGGCCTAGGCCTCCTAAAATCCACCACCAGCTCCTTGGTCTTGCTGGTGTTCAGGTGTAAGTGGTTTGAGTCGCACCATTTAGCAAAGTCTTTGATTAGCTTCCTATACTCCTCCTCCTATTAGAAGTGCACCAAAACAAATTTCTGGTGTGAGCAATTGTTCAGAATAGTGGCATGGACGTAAGCACTGGGGCATCACAAACTTCAGAGTCTTCCTGCTTTGAGTCCCCGTCTACTCTCCACCTGTGTGAATTTTGCACATTCACCCCATGTCTGATCAATATTTTTTTTTTGGACGCTTCAGTTTTGTCCATATCCATCAATTAGCACCACATCCAGGGTTAGTGCCCACCTTCTACCTCATGTTGCCAAGGTGTAAATCTGTAATACTATGTGATGGAAAACATCCAATCAGAAACTAGACAGCTCAATGACTGGATGAAAGTTTGCATGGGCATTTAAGATGCAGCACTGCATGTCTGGAGATTCTATTCATGGCGCTTTGTTGTCAGGTAACTATCATGTGCTGCAGCAATCATGTGTTTGACATGAAGTGCATGAGTACATCCACAATTGTTGAAACATGAGATAGCCTCCCATCCAGGGTTAGTATCTGTCTTGCACCTGAACCTGCCATGATAGACTCTGGTCATCTGAAACTCGACAATAACATTAGACAGGCTGAGCACAAAGAGATGTGCTATGTAGTTGAATCATTGGGATTTTGACATGACCTATTCAGTTAACAACCACTTCAATCATTGATCAAGAACATGTAAAAAGTGCACAGATATTCACTTAATTGCTATAAAAAGAGTTGTGTCATTAATAGCACTTAAACCACACTAAAGTTCTCTGCAGGAATGTGGGGTTTGCTTGTTCTCCTAGTGTTCTGTGGGGTTCCTTTGGAGACAAAGACCTTCTTTCTGGTTGACTGGTATCTCTGCTTTGTCCCCAAAAGGCAATGTGCATGCGACTGCGTCTATGTAATGGAGGAGCGCCCTGTCCAGGTTCATGTGAACCTCTGATGGAAAATTTGCTTCTGAAAACAGATAGATGGATATCCAGATGTCCCCTTCAAACCTGTTTTATTAGTATTGCAGAAATTCAATAGGGTATAGTCTAATATCAGAAACAAATAATAATTTCCTTTTTTCAGGATTTTTGTAGTAAAATACATAATACAATTTATCCAAAAGTAGATAAATAACATTGTCAATCATTTAATGACTTGAGTATTCAGAGTGCATATGTAAAATGTATATAATTCAGTTCTTGTTTTTAGCAATTAGCATGAGGCTGAACAGAATGTTGGCTTAACGTCTCAGACATATTTGGTTCTAGAGCCAGAGACTGCAGAGGTGAAGAAGATTCTGTACTTTTCTTCATGCCGCATGCATTATAGCTTCACAGTAATGGGCTTCAGTTAGCTTTTGAAAGCTTGTAAGGTTAAATGTTCTTTAAAAAGAATTTGCAGTTGCTTTAATTTTTAGCTTTTTACAAGTCTGGAATAGAGTACCATTTTAAGATGACATGCTGACATATACTTGTTTAATTATTTAAAGATGCCCAGAATAAGCTGTAGCCTGCCTATGACCCCTTACTGGAAGATGTGGGTTCACAGAATGGATGGGTGGATTGTGTCACTGATACAGCACATTGTTTCTGGGTCTTTGATTCAGGAGTTTGTGTGTGAATTATTCAGGTCTATTCACTTTTGAGGAGAAGACTGTGATTAACATTTTAAATTTGCTTTGTCTGTATCGATAATATAAAGTAATGCCATATTTGCTTTGTACAGCCTAACAAGTGATTTATGATTCAACACAATTCACCCCGTACAACATGCAGCTTCTATTTTGCGCTGCTGATGATTCAAATTGTACCTACATTGTAAGAAACTGAAGAATAAAGCCAAAGCCCATTAGCCTGTTTACTGCAGAGAAGGAGCTCTACCCAGAAGCCAGTTATCTCCAGTTTAGGTCTAAAACACTGACTACCACAACACATGATAGCAAGCATTGCCATGCACAATATTTTTTAATGTAATTTTCAACAGCTTTCCCTATTGTCCTATCAACAATAGACAACCCCATCACAAATTTAAAACTACAGGATCTCTTTTATGAGACAAAGGTGAATGATGATATGAAAGCAGTTGTGTTGTCAGGTGCATGGTGGTTAGTGCTGCTCCTGTGGAGTTTGCACATTCTCTATGTTTTGTTGTATTTCTCTGAGTAACCCAGTTTTCCAACCCACGTCTCAAAGACTGGCATGTTGGGTTAATTTCTAAATGGGGCCCATGTGAGTGTGTGTGCCACAGGGCCCTGTGATGGACTGGTAGCTCCATCCTGACATTGTTTCAGCTTTGCATTTGGGATTAGCTCTCATCTCCAGACTGGGGCACCACCAGAAGATTTTTAGAGGGGTAGCCAGACAGGGCCACTGAATGTCATGGGGTGGCACACTTTACGTCTACTGTACAGCATAGACACATTACAAGGTATAACAGTAATTGATATAATAGTAGGATTACATAGTAGCAATATTATGTTAGGGAGAGCAGAAATCAGATTACTCATTGGCCTGTTAAATACCAAGTGGCCAAATTCAAATTTGAAGGAACCATCAGCAGTAGCCCACATCTAATGAATGTTGTACTTAATAATTATAAACTAACTTCTCACTTGCGTAATAGTTGCACCCTTTTCTCGGTGGTTTTACTTTGGCAACAGAGTCGCCTTCTTCTTCCGACTCATTATCTTGGGGCTGCCTTGCCAGCTCTCTGAGCTTCATGCTGTAGTAGCTTTGCACTTCCGGGCCGGACATACACACACACTTTCACACGTAGACGTTTATATATAAGCTAGGGGTATGTATACTATATATAATTACTTTATAATTAAGACTGAATTAGTAATTCTAAAATGTTAATGGTCTGGTAAAACTAAAAGGAAGCCACAAACTAGATTTAATTTTATTCCACAGTAAACTAATCACAGTAAAAACATCTCAAACACTTACACATTAACTAGCGTATATTAATATACAATGATATGTTAATATAAACAAATTTATGTTCTATGCACATCTTCATGTCAGTCAAGTAGTCACCTATTCCCAAATGAATTGGCAAAGAAAACTATTTTATGTGCGAGAAAGAACTTGAATATAAGCTTGCAATGAACATTAGCTACAGCTATATTACATTCTGCCTGTAATTTATGTAATATAACTAAACTTAGCTTGCCAGTTGCACTAACTCGCTAACTAATGTTATCTTCTTGGCTGAATTAGCATTATGTTATTTACTGTGTCTCCTTTGCAGCTTTAATTAGTGCCATAGGTCACCACCATTCAAAGAAAAGCACTTTAGCACCACCGTTCACACAGTAGCGTTTTCAGCAGCAGCACGTGTGTGAAATGCAGCGCCTCTTAAACTTTTTCATCTGAAGACCAAATAAAATAAGCATATCAGTACCATACTGGGACCCATGAAGAGGGTTATTACCATAATGACAGCAGAGCCACCCCCAAATAACAAGGGCCATATAATAAAAAAAAACTGTAAATGGTTTTGTTCCATTCAAGGATATTTCTCACATGAATGTTACTAGAAGAATAAAGCGGAAATGTATTATTAATAAAACAATAACTCTCATTGAAAATTTAATTGATTCCTGAGGCAGTTTATTTATCTTTTCTTAAGTAAATGTATTTAATAAAAAAACGTTTTCAAAGGATATCAAGATTAACAAATGAGTTCATGGCTTGTTCATTATGTCTCTGTAATTTTTTAATATAGTACAAAAGTTGAGTTGTGTGGCTACAGTATTCCTAATGAAAATAATGCACTACCTGTATTTTCTATGGGTGATAGGGTAAGTCTTGATGAAGAATTTGATAAACAATCCAGTTTGAAATATCAATATTATAGACCCACATTGTGGTGAATGCTGAGAACTCCACTCTACACCTCGTCTCAGCCTTTTGATTTTTTCTGCCGTTCTTATAGTTCTCACTGGCTCAACAAACATGTTCTTCACTCTTCCAGAAGACTGTTCTTTATCAAACCACTTTAAAATAAAGTGATGAGATGGAATATTGCATATCCCTGCAGAGACATGTTAAGTTTAATACACAATGTTTTTTGCATGTCTGTTACTGACTCAGATTCAATGTATGCCATAAAGGAGGAACATGCAATGTGGCACTGATCAGTCCATTTAGCATACAACACTGGCACGACACTATATATACCCCTGGCATTTTGATTCAACATCACAACACCACGAAAATCATCACATGCCTGTGCTGCATCCGTTATATTCATTTTGACATTTCAAACTAACACAGCAGTGCCTTCACCTCACATATATGTCTGTCTGCCTTTTTTCTTTTACATGTCCTCTCACTTTGGTTGTTACACAGGTTGTGAGAGTCGTGCTGTTGTTGCAGGAAACAATAATTATATGTTCGTACCATGGAAATTAAAGTTCCTTGTTATGTGCTTGTGATGTTGTATAAGTTAAGTCTCAGATTGCATACAACTGCAGTAAATAGCACTGTAAACAGAGGGCGGCATATCACTCACCACAGTGAGCCACACTTGGACAAACTTGCTTAATTTTATAATACAACCAGTTCTGCAACCCCTACTGCTAAAGTGAGTAGTTAAAGAGGACACAGGGCAAAATAAATGTATGCAAATATAACCTATAAGGCTGTGGCCAATGCCTCAAAAGTTTAGTCTCAGTCAGTTTATCATACATTGTAAAGGGTGCAGACTTTAGTGGTCAGTGGGGTGGCCAGTATTTTTTGTATGGTGGCCATGGTCTCCCTTTGCTATTTAAATCACATCAAGTGAATCAGAGCATGTTATGTTATACTGATGTCACACAATACCACTTTGAGTTGGAGAACATGTTTCACTTCACGACTGTGGTTGCTGGATTTCGCTGCCGTCAAGATGTTAGATTACATGACGAGGAACCCTAAGAGTTGACAGATTCCATGACATTCCTCCTGACCTCTCTGCACAGTTTCACACTTCCTCTTGCCTTGTGAAAGTATTGTGAAGTTGACACATTTTAACAGCCAATCAACATGGACCAAACTGGAATGGAAACTGACACAAAAGTAAACAAACAGCATGTGGAACAAACATGTTCTAACCCCAGCTTCTGTTATTATTTGTGCTTTTTTTGTTGAGAAAAAAAATGAAGGGAATATGGAGAAGACCACATTTGTTTAGTCAAAGACTAAAGGTTTTTGTGCGTTGTACTCCCAGCTGAGTGCTAAATGGTTGTCAGTTCTCATATACACAGTGATCCTCCCTGTCGACTGTTTGATTTTGTTAGGAAATCTCACTGTGTGTTATGACTTCCCTAGTATCTTAGTCATAGGGCCCAATGCAATCTATACCAGAAAACTGGTATATGAAGGAGTATGTGATTTTCCATTGTTCAGAATTTCTTTATCCCCAAACACTTCGTTTCACCCTACTCAGAAACTTTTGATCAGAGAACAATGTGGTTCCAAATGGTATAAAAGTACCCACCACAGTATAAAATTCCTTTGTATACCCAAGACTCCTTTTCATGTATCTTGAGGTATCTAGAACATTTACAGCCATACATTTAATAATAATAGGATATCAAAAAAGATCAAGGGACTGGAGATACGTGTGGCCAGTGGCATGTTACACAGAAGCAGGTTTGTGTATTATTAGTCAAGCTACCTCATCCCTGTTGTCGGTGACAGATTGCTGGATGAACTGTTTATAAGCCTTCATGAAGATGGAAAGTGACACACGTCAATTTTGCCGAGGTACTAAAATGGAAATCTCAAGGTGAGAAAGAGCAAAGCAGAGATTTAACCAAGGAAGAAGACCTTTTTGAATTAAAATGTAAAAGAGATAGATGACAATAAAGATTTATGGAGAAAATTGCATACATCAAAACAGAAATAAAGGATTGGTGGAAAGTACGAGAACCTGTCAAAAAAAATTAACTAAAGCAGCTTAGCTCCTAGTGGACAGGAGACATTTTATTGTATATGTTAGCCACAGTAGTAAGCAGGTCAGTGTGGTCGCAGTCCTGGAAGGCTGTCATGGCTGTAGGTTTTTATTCCAACCAAATCCTGCTCCTCATTAGACTTTTGTTTTAATTAGACTTGCATCAATTTCCAAGCATCAACTTTAACTGTGTCAATCCAAAATTAATCATCATTGTTTATATTTACCTAATTTGGAAGAAATACTCTTTCTCGTAATTTTCCTGACTTTGCTTATTAACATTTTCCTTTCTTATTTATTGTCAATCTTCTTTTGTAAAGAGCACACAAGTGAAATAACTCTGAAGAAAAGATCATTGTGATCTACACCTGTGCTATTAGGGCTCTTTCAGCATTTTTATCACTTTTGAAATCTGTGTAAATATTGTCTGCTGCCCATCGTAGAAATGTTTTAGCTTTGACTACAATTACAAAAGAAACCCCTTTTGGTATTGTCATTACACTTGATTTATTTTTCATGTTTTAACATTGCGTTAAAATCCTTTTTTAATCCTCGGCGTCATAACACAGAAGCATTTCTTTGTATTTTTGTTGTCATTATGCCAAAATCTGTATTTTGTATTGTTAAAATAAAAATTATGATTTTAATATCGAAAGATTAAGGGGAGTAAATTTGTGTGGATTGTTTTCACAGAAGCACCAACATTGGCTTCACTGCTGGAAGGCACCATTTTACAGAAAGAGCCTTTCAAAAGGATTTAAAGGATTATGTTGACACAGCATTCTTATTGTCTAAGTAATGTACAGAACTAGTTAGAAAGACAAGTAAAAAGTCAGGTCATCTTGTAAAAAAAACACTGTTATATAAATCAAGGGACTTTATGCCTAGAGTATAATGCACTAGTGAGACTACAGCTAGAGTATTGTGTGCAGTTCTATTCGCCATGCTACAAGAAAGACATAGCAGCACTTGAAGCTGTGCAGAAGTGGGCAACCAAGTTCATCCCAGGACTTAAGGACATGTTGCACTCCAACAGACTCTGAGGATTAAATCTGTTTAGTCTCGAGCAGAGGAGACTGTGTGGGAACTTAATCCAGGTTTTCAAATGAATTAAGTAATTGTGAACAAATAATGTGAATTGGTACCCTGCTATCATGTCATGTCTCATTATATTATAGTTTGATTAAGCAGGTCTAGTAAAGAGATGGTGGAATGCTTTGGATGATTTAAGGAAAAATCATGTACAGTAACTTCAAACTCACTTATAAACATTTACTTAGCCAACTGATGTGTATGATGATTTTATAAAACAACAAAACTGGTCACTGGAGGACAGGTTATTTTATGAATTTTCGTATATCAAAATCTGTTACATAATAGTAAACAAGGAAAATGAGTGCCTTACCTGGACAATATCTGTGTTTGTGATACATTAACTCTGTTATACTAGGCAGATAGACTTGTTAGCTTCTGGATTAAACAATACTTTTGTCTTCAGACTTTAGAACATCATGCAACCTTTAGGGCTCTAATCTAATGTGTCCGATTGCATGACATCTGTGACAAGTATAGGCCCAAGGAACAAAACCTAACAGTCCCAAGGGCCATTTCAGTGCCTTTCTGCTGGCCTTTTATTGTATCTTACCTATGTGATGACAACATTAGGATCCATTCAGGAACTGGGTCACTGTCATTAGTCCTCTTTCTCTTCTTCTTTCAGTCTGATGAATTACACCCATTGCTTTGCCATACAGGTGTTACTTGTCTTGACCATATGTGGGTGTCTCTTCTTTGATCTGCATAATCATTTTGGGATTTAAATAAAATATTTACTCAGTTTTGATTTTTGTGTCTTGTTCTATTAAACAGTAGGCCCCAGGCAGAATATGATACCTCAGAATAAGGGCCATCAGACATTGCATTGTAACAGCATTGGACTGAAAATGACAGTTCCCTTCTGTTCACCCATCTCAACTCAAAACAAATTAATTCAATTGAATGTCAAGGATTCATATCCTAGCATCGACACAATGTGACCCACTGTCACCACCTCAAAATAAAAATGTGAATTGTTCATGTGAAGTGCATTTGAATGGAGCTGTAGTGAAAGACAGATAAACATAGATGGATGTTAGGATGGTTTTTAGGCATTTCTAGTAGATGTGTAATGTTGCAGCTGGTTTAAGGTAACTGACTGCAAAAGTAGTTAAACAATAAAGCAATACAAAGGCATCTGATATGCACAGATTTGAAAGACAAAAAAGCAAAAGTTAAAGAGTTGTCAGGGAGTTATTTGACTGTTAAATTTAAATAACAAATCCAAACACGGCTTTTGTAGATGCAAATAAGGCAGCTTCTGCACTTCTCAAATGGGCATGGAGTGACTTGTCGGACATATTCTTCCTTTACCTGGTTAAAAAAACACAAATGACTGTCTTTTTTTCTATTGAAAAGCTTACTCCCATTCATGTGATTTTTTTTTTTACGAGAGAAACACTCTTTAAACATTTCCTAAGCAAAATATTATTAACGCTCAGTAGCATTTGCAGAAGAATGGCAGAGCATAAAAGCCATATTTATGTGCCTGAACCCTGCCCAGCCAGATGCACGTTTGCCATGTGTGACTCACCCCGGTCTGCCTTGCATAGATCTGTTTGTTGTGGTTTCTGCAAGCCGGCTGAGGGCCCTTTTCACTCCAGTAGCAGTTTTTTATCCTCTTGCAAAAGTTGGATTAACAGGCATCAAATGTTCAGTGATAAATTAAAATCAGGCTGCTTAAGGGGGTTTTCTGCCTTGACCCAGTCGATAATATCTCCCCCTATATGCAGATGGCTCTTACACTGTAGTTTATCCATCACCAACATTTTATCTTGCATTTTATTACTCTACCCTCCTGAAGCTGCTATGCCAGTAATGTAGAAAACCTATACATACCATAATTGGGGAAGACAAATTTGGTGGACAAGTTTTTTCCAGGGTTTTGTGGAGTTCTTCCACCTACTCTTCTTCGACTTCCACATTCTGCCAATACTGATAGGCTGAAGGGTGACTAGTGAGTGTGTATGAGGGTAATAGGCTAAAAGCCAGGTCTACACAGCTCTGGAATGGAAAAAGTGTACAAACAGAGATCAAAGAGGATATCAAAGAATGCTATCACTTTGGTAGAGTGTGAGAGGAACACAAGGGGTATCAAGAAGAATTCTTTAGGTTAGACTTAACTATACACAACTTTGATGAGAAGAAAAAACTCCACCAGCCGGTGATGTTTGGTAAACTACAAAACTGACCCCTTTAGGATTGTGAGTGGGCCACTAGTTCTCAGCATCTCATCTGCTAAGCCATCCCATCTAATATCAGCATATTTAGTTCACTAATCCAATGTGTCTAATTGTGTGTCATGTGTGACAACTCTATGCCCTAGGAACAAAACCAACTAGTCCCAAGGATGAAATCAGTGATGCTATAGTTATATTTTTAATTGGAATCTATGGTTGGCTATTGACAACTTGGATTGGGGAGTCCATGTCTAGTAATGATGATGCATACCAGTGGCAGTGAGCAATGATCAGTGCTGGTGAGGTAAGCAGAAATGCACATGAGTTCAGCTGATAACTGTCCATCAATGTCTTCAATCTGCATAGTCTAATTATTAGATGGGGCACTGTGGTGTGTAAATCAGAATACGGATCTCTCATGCCTTTGCCATGAGAGGTGCTAAATTACAACATACAGTATATGAATTTCTAGGAAACAATTTCTTGTTTGCCATTTACAGTATTTAGCTGTTTACTGATTTATGTTTTCTATTAATTAACATGAAGTTATTGCGTATTATGGTTCTGGAGAGTTGAAAATGCAAGTAAGAATTTCACCGTACTCAGTAAACATGAAAACAGTACTGCTACTACTGCTGCCATCTGGGAAATAATCAGAGCAAATTAGAAACCAAAGGGGATTCCAGTCCATCACACTGACCCACATGTCTTTGAGATGTGTAAGGAAAGAGAGAAAACCCATGTGCACACAAAAAGAGACAGAGAATGAAAACATTCAAACTCCATATGGGTGGCAAAAGGACCAGGATTCAATCACAGTCTCATGAAGCCGTGAGACAAAAGTGTTAACTACTGTCTCATAATGCTGCCCTCATCTCAAACCTCAGCAGGGAAATACAGGAAATCTGTAAATTATTGAGTTTTAACCTTTACCCAGTAAGCAGGGTAGAGGAACCCACACTTTAATGCAAACTGTGGCACAATGAAAAATAAATAAAGTCAATGGTGTCCCCTGGACTTGTGACTACATCTGAAGAAGCAGTATTGGAGTGAACCTAAAATTCAAAACAATCCAAATGGCAGACCTGCTTCATTGAATTAGGCTACAATGACAACAGCAATAACTGCCAGAACCATGAACCTAAACTATGCCTGCCTTCTTATAAATGACTTATGAGTTAATGCAGATATATCTGATCTAGATCTACTAGGCCTGAGCACAGCATTTGACACATAGACCACTGTATTTTACTAAATAGCCTTGGTCAATGGGTGGGCATCTCCACTCTTGTCTTAAATTGGTTTCAGTCTTATTTAACAGGTAGAAAATTCTTTGTTAGTTGCAGTGATTGTAGTTTGGAGGTCCATGATATTGTACACAGTATACAGCAAGGATCTATTTTGGGCCAGCTGTTATTTTCAGTTTACTGTATATGCTCACATTAGGCCGGATAATCTCAAAACACAAGGTGGACTACGACAGCTATGTAATTGACATGACATGCAGCTTTACATATCTATAGCACCTGATGACCTTGATGCTCTGATCTTTCTGACCCAATGTCTGTCTCGTATTTCTGAATGGATGAGTAGTTATTTCATCAAGCTAAATAAGGACAAAATTGAAACCTTAGTTATCAGTAAAAATGAAAACAATGAGGGTATTAGAAATAAATTTGATCCCTTAGCATTATAAGTTAAGGCGAAAGTAAAGAATTTAGGTGTAACGGACTCTGAACTAAACTTTAAATGGTGCCTTAAGCATATTTCTAAGAATTAATTTTTCCATTTAAGGAACATTTCAAAAGTTAAACCTCTTATAACATTGCAAGATGCTGATAAATTAATTCACACCTCAACCTCAAATTAATTCATCAGTCATTTGCAGTTAGTGCAGAATGCAGCAGCAAGAAGCTTAACCAGAAAAAGAAAATCTGCGCACATCTCATCAGTTTTAGCGTTGTTACATTGGTTATCTGTGTCCTTTAGAATTGACTTTAAAACACTGCTAATGGTGTATACAGCCTTACATGATGTTATTCAGTCCTATATTTTGAAGTGCCTGTCCAACACATTCCAAGTTGTAACCTTAAATTTTCTATTTGCAGCCTGCTTATTATTCCAAGTGGTGAGGCGGCCTTTTCCTGTTATGCACCAAAAACCTGGAATACTTTACCAATAGAGATATGCCAAGCTAAAACAATAGATTAGTAAAGCAAAAACTCCTAAAAACACACTTTTGTTATTTGACTTTTTTTGTAAATACAGTTTAAATCTACCCTTAATAAACTATATATGCATAGAATTACCATCCTCTTGAAAAAATCTGCTGTCTTTGTTAATCTTAACTTTTCTATGTTTTCTTTTCTGGCTCTATTGTGCAGGCATTCAGTGGCACCACCACCTGATCAAAGTCCTGTGCAGCTAACTCTGATGTTTGAATGTTTGAATGAAAGCGGATACCCCAACTTACCACAAGATCTAAGAAACCTGAACAAATAATACAGAACTACAGTACTTAAGAACATTTACAGTATCCATCATCCAACCTGCTATATCCTAACTACAGGAGCCAATCCCAGCCAATACAGGGCGCAAGGCAGGAAACAAACCCCAGGCAGGGTGCCAGCCCACCACTGGGCACACACACACACACACCAAGCACACACTAGGGACAATTTAGAATCACCAATGCACCTAACCTGCATGTCTATGGACTGTGGGAAGAAGCCAGAGTGCCCGGAGAAAACCCATGCAGACACAGGGAGAACATGCAAACTCCACGCAGGGAGGGCCTGGGATGTGAACCCGGGTCTCCTAAATGTGAGGTGGCAGTGCTACCCACTGCTCCACCGTGCTGCCCATTTACAGTATGTTAGGTAAAATACCCAGTGGAGGCTAGGCAGTCTTTTAGCCTGGAACTCCTACAAATTTTACTGGAGTTTCTTTATTTTTTTCTGTCCACCCGTGTTATGTGATCTTAAAATCAGCCTCAAAATTAGACACTTAAAAAACAAATTCTATATGTAGGGGCTCTACATCTCTTAATTATATATCTACAGTGTATTATGTAAGTGTGTATTATTTGTTTTTGTAAACTATTTACTCACTATTATTCTTATCTAATTTTAATTTGCTTTTTCATTGCACATAACAATTTCTTTGACATCTTGTGAAACACTTACCTTTATATGAAAACGTCAATAGAAGTAAATGTTGCTGTTGCTGTTGTCACGTTTGTAGTAAAGCCTGGGGTCCCAAGGATGCAGCACTGAAAGGTGATGTTGGAGCATTTAGGTGATCCCTCAAATCCTCCAAATGATTGATGACAAAGTGCCAGCATGCAAAGGAAAATCAAGAAGCATTTTGAAGATGGTCAAGACCAGCAACATCATTAGGATTTGTAGATATCAAGGTCTTAGCCCCCGCTGTGATTTTCATACTCAATCTTATTTGGATAAAAAAAAATCAAAGAGCTTTTGAGTTTCCCCCTTGAAGTTTTGCGCTCATCTATCCAGTTATTTGATATATAAAATCAAGCAGCTTTGGAAGGGGTACCCCTTGGGCTTCGTGCAATGATCAGGGGCTGACTCAAATAGGGTAGACAAAAACATGAGGGGCTTACTGAGAATTATTGCTGTACATTTCCAAAAAAAAGAATCAGGGGCTGGGTGTAGTAGACCACATGCTAAAATATCTGATGCCCCCCACTCCCAATGCCACTGGCCTAGACAGCATTTTAGTAGGTATATAGATGGAATACAGCCAAAGGCATGTAATGAATGACTGGAGGTAATTGGTTAGAATGGATATTAATGGTGGAAAGACAGACAAACCAACACAAAAGAGTATATGTACTTTTTAGTTATTTCTTCATGTATTTGATTATTTCTTTATTTAGTTATTTTGATAACACAACATTCAACATGAGACAGAGGAATCTGTGATTTGTTCCTACCTTATCCTTGATGCTGGTAAGACTGGCTCTGGCTTACTGTAAACCTGCAATAAGAAAAAATGTTCCCTGGAAAAGGAGGGATGAATAAATTGTTTTTTTTTTTTCATGTTTAAGCCAGTGAACATCTCAGATGCATTTAGTCAAATGAGGCATTACAAAAAAAACTGAACACGCACTTATCTTTAGTCAAACCTTTTCAGTCCAGCTCATGGTCAGAGTCGGGTAGGAATAAAGCCTAGCTAGACACACTCTGTCACAAAAGGGGCTGATATATCTCACGTCCAACACGTTTGTGGTGTGGAAGAAAAACCAGAATATCTGACACAGGGGAGAACATGAAGGCTCCACACAGATTTTAAACCAAAACCTTTGGAGCTGATGGAAGCAGCATTAACACAGCCAATTTTTTTAGCAGGCACTGAAATTCAGTTTTTATGTGAACTCTTTAAAGAGTTGGGTCCTGTTACATATATTGATGTTATATTTAAAAAGTTTTATTAAAACAAAATAACAAAATGTTACAAGAAATAGTATTAATTTCATTCTATCAGGACGACATTAAATAATTGGTGGCCATCAAAAGCATGTGGAGCGGTTTCACCCTGACCTATTAAAGTCTGCGAAGAGTGCAGATGTTTCAGGACCATTGCAGAAAGTAACCGAAAACCCCACACTAATATTTAAAGCCGTCTCCCTGAATTGATCTCACTGTGAGGTGGATCGCATTCTTGCCAAGCGCTGTCTTATCCAATTAGGGCGAGTATCTCGACACTCGCATTACATCATCCCGGCCTGCAGTCGTGTCAGCCCCTGCAGAGCCCAGCTGATCAACGCAATGCAGATAAACAGTCTTTAAATATTTTATTGACAGGCTGCCCTTTGTCTCCAACAATTTTTGTAAGCTAGAGTTTGCTAAGTACACCTGATGGTAACGAAATGCCTACCCACCCATTCATCCATCTGTTCGTCTGTTTTTGCTTCCTCACATTTTCCATTATTGTGGAGACATTACCGGCAGCCCTGGAATTCAACTTTGGAGGTGACCCCAGTGAATGAATGATACAAATAGTTTGATTTGGAGAACATCTAGCATCTGAGACAGCTACAATATTAAACCTGACAAGCCCGCCAGAGGACTTGCGTTATGACTGAAGCTCCAAACGTTGTCCTAGTCCTGATGCAGCTTGTCATTCTCAAGCTGCTCGGAGCTCCATTTTGTTCCATCCAAATAACTAACACCACATCTTAAACTAAACTCTGCTCAGAGAAGGCTGACATTTAAGGCAATATTTTAAATTTTTATAAACTACATACTGTAAAGGGAAGTAAAAAGCTGCATAGTGAGTGGTCAAACTATACCTCATTACTCCATGATCTACATGAGCACTACTCATTTCAGGAAATGCTAAAAAATGAATGCATAGAAGCATGCAGTTAATTAAAGTTTGTCTCTTAAGTAATTTTGGTGAATGGAAGAAGAAACAGAGAGTTGGCATATACAGTAGACCCAGCTGCCCTAGATTTGAAGCCCATGCCAAGCACTGCTAATGTGAAATGTATACGTTCTCCATGTGTCTGTGCAGGGTATCTTTATGGGACTCTGTGTTTTCTCCAATATTGCAAAGACTTGTGAGTGTGAGGTTAGCTGATTAATCAAAATATTGTGTGCATGTGGGCCCTGTGATGAACTGGCACCTCATTCAGACTGGACCATGCCACAATAGGCTCCAGGTCCATGACCCTAAACTGGTTTACACAAATTTTAAAATGGATGAATGAGTGTGTGCTCTATCAGAATAAATGAAAAAATTGGGAGTGGTCTCCCCTAGACTTCCTCATATACTCAGATATGGGATGGATATTTGAGGAGTAAACCGCAAGACAATGGTTATATTTTTATATTATGTACATTAAAGAACCATCATCAACAAATGAAATCAAATTAATAATGTATTGAACACTCATTATAAAAGTAAAGTTAAATAAATCAGACTCTGCAGCTGCATGAACAAAAGGTAAAGTACCACTTCCAGTTAACGGAAATAGCCCAAAAGTTGACAGAAATTTACGTTTTGTACCTAATACTTGTATGCAAAATTTGATTGAGCTAAGTGAAAGCGTACTCAAGTTATCGACAGACAGACACACAGACATAATTCCAAAAATGATATTTTCGGAAACAGGGAGGTCTAAAATGTTAAGATTCATCAAAATCTCGAAATAATACGTTTTGGACGATTCTAATATTTTCCCCATACTTTGTGAAAGTCAGAGAGGTCTAAAATGTCGAGATTTATCAAATTCTCGACATTCAATCTTTGGATGATACTTTGTATACAAGAAAGAAAAAGACAGAACATAAACAAAGGGTAGGGGACAACCAGAACTGTGAAGGCCTGCTAGTCAAAGTTTAAATGTCAGGATTTGCCAAATTTCATCGGGTTTCACTTGATGTCAACTAAGAAATTTCAACCACTGATGTGTGTCGAAAATATCAACTGACATCACTTGAATGACCACTATGTTGTTACTCTAACACAATAACCGGCAAGAATGGGCTCACCTACAGAAGTTAAACTAAACATAACAACGGTGAATCTAGAAAAGCAAGTCATTTCACTTTAAGGCCTAAAAAGAGTGTTGTTTCATTAGCAGTGGTAAATGGTTACTCAATAAGATCTCCAGGGAACTGAGTGTGACACCCCAGTATGATTCATAAAGTTCTGGAGTGCAAGAAACTTCCACATTATCATGTTCATCTAAGACAGGAACATAGTGGTGTAACTCTAGGCAATGCAGGTGGGCCCCGTTGATCTGAGGGACCCATGATTGTTGTTTAACAAGGATTTATCATTAACACGCTTGCTACTTCATGTCGGAATGAAAAGGTTAATGGTGGAATCATTCCTATAACTCCTAATTATAGCATTCTAGTTCACTTATGTTCTTGATGTTTTAGTACTAGATGAGCAGTAGATCAGGCCCCATGGTGAATGCTATTTGCAGATGACATTGTGTAATGTGACACCTCTAAGAATATTGCAGAAAGGAAACTGGAACAGTGGGGAAGAGCTATAGAGGACAGAGGCCTTAAGATTAGAAAGAAAAAGATAGAATATCTAAGATTATGTGTACAGGATAGAGAAGTTAACCTCCAGGGAGAAAGGCTTAAAAAAATGGAAAAGTCCAAAGGCCAATTTCTTTAACTTCTTCCTCACTGATATCATTTTTAGGCATCATAATATCCCATATAGATACAGAGTCCTCGCATAGATTCTCTACATATTCCACCCAACTATCGAGTATTTCTTCATATTTTTCCACCAGCTGTTAATCACTTAAACTCTTTGTCCTTCTTTCCACATGTGCCATTCTTTTTTGTGTTCATTCTTTGACTTTTTTGTGCAAAAGGACAATGTTTCCCATTTTGCTTGTGAACTTCTTGGCATTTTGACTGAAAGTTCTCTGTGCCTCCCTGTATTTCTTCCGCACTTGTCGGTGTAGCTCCTTATACTTTTGTTCGTCCTTCTTGAAGTTTTCGAACTTCTCCCTTTCTTTCATTGTGTTCAAAATTTCTTGTGACTGTTTTTTCATTCTCAACCCTTTGCTTGTGTACAGCGTGTCAGCCACTTCTGATATGCAGTTCTTAAACTGTGGCCACAGCTCTGTCCTATCCTCTGCTGCTTGGTGACTTTTATCTTCAGTCAGTTTTTTCCTCACTTGTCACTGTGAATGTGTTCCTTCTTCTCTCTGAACCATTCTGCTTATTGCAGTTTGTTGCTGTTCTTTTTATTTATCTTCCTTTTCATCTTCATAGTAGCTACTACTGGATTATGATCCGAGCCACAGTCTGCTCCTGGTCTCAATATGAAGTGTTTCTCAGTCTATAATCTATTTGGTTTTTGGTCTGTTTATCGGACTTCCTCTCTCTGTTGAAACTGTTGATCAGAGTGTTGCCTGCAAAAGTCTACCAGGTTTTCTCCATTTTCATTTCTTTCTCCAAATCCATAAAGGCCCCACTTTCAAATCCGCACAATCACTACCAACCTCAAAATTGAAATGACAGAATTTAATCAGATTGGAAAAATTGGAGAAAGCGATCGGAAGTGCTATGTGACCAGTGAATCAGCGTAACAGTAAAGGATAAAGTGTGAGGGAGGAGGTATAAATGGAAGGTGCATGGAAGAAAACTGGGTGTTTCAGAAATAAGGATGTTGTGATGGACTTGATAAAATGAGGAATCAGAGAATCAGAGATAAATTTAGGAGAGCTAAACAACGTGGGAAGAAGAATCATTGATATGGACAAGATAATGACCAGAAAAGAAGGTGAATGGACTGCTTGAAGAAGAATCTAAGGTGACGAAGTTTACGACAGACGAGAATGGAGGAGGCCAGTCCAACAGAGCAACCCAAGCTTCAGAAGAAGATGCCTGATGTGCCTAAATGATGATGGTTATTTTAAAATTGGATTTAATTTAATTTCACATAGAGGGGCTAACTTTTTTTTTTTGCACTTAGTCCCATTAAATTCTAGTTATATCAAACAGGGATGTCAAACTCAAGCATCTGCTTGAAAGGCCAAGTAAGAAGGGGACCCTTCAGAATCTGCCTCCTCATATATAGCGTGGTCCAGATCTAAATATGCAATTTTCATTACGCTATAACTTATTAAGTTTATTACATAGAAAATCACCCAAAAAATCCCGGACCATCAAGAAGTGTGTGAACTGACGACATGAAGAATCATCTTCGCAATGAACTGGAATCGTCTCACCATAAATCAAAGTCATCCAGACGATCTGGATCCGCATAATTAGGTCTGGACCACTCTGTATTACTTGAAATAAACAAACATGTACAAAATAACACATAGCATTTGTATTAATGTGAATTTCGTTGGTTGCATAGACTGGTCCATCGACTGAACTGAAATCCCAGGTAGAACGCCGGGCTACTGTTGTCATTCCTCATTCCATTCATTACTTTTAAAGGCATTGCTCCAGTTCAAGATGGTGGAAGCCAGGGTCACAGACCCCAAATGTCATTTTAAGTGTTTGTTTTAACAAGTGTTCATTCAACATCTTGTTTTTAAATAAACACATTCTTATTTTCTGTTATTATTTCTTGCTTTCTTCAATTACCGTCTGTGAAGGCACCATAATGTGATCAACTGGACTTGTTGCTTCAGCGGCTTTGGACACCTAAGGCAGGAAAAAATGTTGAATACAGTAATAGAGTCAAATATATAATACAGAATGCTGCACTTTGAGCTATAATATTATTCACTTAATTATTACAGTATTTTAATTATATTCACTGCGTTGTGATGGTGTACACGAAGAAATGCGCTACTTACAGTGGGTACAGAAAGTATTCAGACCCCCTTCAATTTTTCACTCTTTGTTATATTGCAGCCATTTGCTAAAATCATTTAAATTATTTTTTTCCTCATTAATGTACACACAGCACCCCATATTGACAGACAAAAAAAAGAATTTTTGAAATTGTTGCAGATTTATTAAAAAAGAAAAACTGAAATATCACATGGTCCTAAGTATTCAACCCTTTGCTGTGACACTCACATATTTAACTCAGGTATTTCCATTTCTTCTGATCATACTTGAGATCACCTTCATTTGAATCCAGCTGTGTTTGATTATACTGATTGGACTTGATTAGGAAAGCCACACACCTGTCTACATAAGACCTTACAGCTCACAATGCATGTCAGAGCAAATGAGAATCATGAGGTCAAAGGACCTGCCTGAAGAGCTCAGAGACAGAATTGTGGCAAGGCACAGAACTGGCCAAGGTTACAAAAAAATTTCTGCTGCACTTAAGGTTCCCAAGAGCACAGTGGCCTCCATAATCCATAAAACCCTTCCTAGAGCTGGCCGTCCGGCCAAGCTGAGCTACCGGGGGAGAAGAGCCTTGGTGAGAGAGGTAAAGAAGAACTCAAAGATCACTTTGGCTGAGCTCCAGAGATGCAGTCAGGAGATGGGAGAAAGTTGTAGAAAGTCAACCATCACTGCAGCCCTCCACCAGTCAGGGCTTTATGGCAGAGTGGCCTGTCGGAAGCCTCTCCTCAGTGCAAGACACATGACAGCCCGCATGGAGTTTGCTAAAAGACACCTGAAGGACTCTGAGATGGTGAGAAATAAGATTCTTTGGTCTGATGAGACCAAGATAGAACTTTTTGGCCTTAATTCTAAGTGGTATGTGTGGAGACAACCAGGCACTGCTTATCACTTGTCCAATAAAGTCCCCACAGTGAAGCATGGCGGTGGCAGCATCATGCTGTGGGGGTGTTTTTCAGCTGCAGGGACAGGACGACTGGTTGCAATCGAGGGAAAGATGAATGCGGCCAAGTACAGGGATATCCTGGACAAAAACCTTCTCCATAGTGCTAAGGACCTCAGACTGGGCCGAAGGTTTACCTTCCAACAAGACAATGACCCTAAGCACACAGCTAAAATAACGAAGGAGTGGCTTCACAACAACTCTGTGACTGTTCTTGAATGGCCCAGCCAGAGCCCTGACTTAAACCCAATTGAGCATCTGAGCATCTCTGGAGAGACCTAAAAATGGCTGTCCACCAACGTTTACCATCCAACCTGACAGAATTGGAGAGGATCTGCAAGGAGGAATGGCAGAGGATCCCCAAATCCAGGTGTGAAAAACTTGTTGCATCTTTCCCAAGAAGACTCATGGCTGTATTAGCTCAAAAGGGTGCTTCTACTAAATATTGAGCAGAGGGTCTGAATACTTAGGACCATATGATATTTCTGTTTTTCTTTTTTAATAAATCTGCAACAATTTCAAAAATTCTTTTTTTGTCTACCAATATGGGGTGCTGTGTGTACATTAATGAGGAAAAAAATTAATTTAAATTATTTTAGCAAATGGCTGCAATATAACAAAGAGTGAAAAATTGAAGGGGGTCTGAATACTTTCCGTACCCACTGTATGCAAACCCCCCTTTGATGCCTTAAACACACGTTTGTCTTCGTACAGTAACATCGCGACCTCACATTCGCTTAATGCAGATCGGGGTAGACTTATGGCGCCTGTCCATGCAGGGCCCACTCAAGTACACCCTGCCGCTGGATTAAGATCGATGAACTGAATTCGCACGTCTTTGTCGATGTGCAAAGGAACACTAAAGAACACCAAACGGACAACGATCTGAACCGTGAAGTGGCAGCACTAAGCACTTCGCCACCCTTCCGTCCATCTCGATTTATCCTTTACTTAAAGGCTCTGACATGGGGCGTGGTGAGGTCCTTCTCACTCCTCGTCCTATTCTAACTTTTTTATCCTTTCTTTCGCTTGAGATCATGCCTTGGTACTTAACGCCGCTGTCTCAGGGTTCTTAGCACTGGCGGCCTGAGCTCTGTCCGTGTGGATGTCCGGAAGTTCTCCACGTTTGCCCGTTAAGTTTCCCTGTCGCAGTTTGTCTTTTCAGGAGATTGTGAATTTGTGAGCCTTTTAATGCCCTGCGATTGACTGGCGAGGCGTCCAGTATTTGCTGCCACAAAGATGGGTTATGGCTTCACAGGACCCGTATATTAGGCGGGGCATTTTATTACACTGCGAACAGTGCTGTATGAAATGAGCGATTGTTAATAAATACACGTTTAGAAGTTTCGCCCGACAATTTAAAATAATTACCCATCCATGCATATTCTAAACCCGTTTCATCCTGAGTGGTGTGGCAGGGAAGCCGGAGTAAAAATGACGCACACGCATGGCAGGAACAATCCCTGGGCAAGTCGTCAAATAATTATTAACAGCATAACTTCTCATCTGAGTGGAACATCAGCAGCAATAAAAAGCAGGGCGATTAAACGGTACTACGATTAATTCCGCCGACTCATATCTAAAACAGTCCTACTAAAAGTGTTATTTTCATTGCAAAAAACGAAGGGAAACCAGTCAGCCAGCAACACTGCAACATAATGCTGCCTATGCGCCTCACCATCGATCACCTGTGAGGTTTAATCTCTTTTGTCTTTTTCGGCAGCAGGCGATTTCTTTACCCGGGACAGTAGCGCCCTCTCCCGGTACTATTTTGTAATACAGGGCGAATCTTTCCTCTAGAGCTAAATTCATAATAAGTCGGGCAATTTCCGCACCACCGTTATTTCACTCTAAAGTTTCGGGAAGACTTCGGGCACAATAATAAGCATTGAATACAGACAGTAGACCGATATGGAGCTGCATGGAACGTGAGATGACATTGGAGGAAAGCCACATCCACGAAGGTGACAAAGGCAGAGTTCGGAGAAGACACATCCGACAGAATGTGTGACACGGCAGCACTGCAAATGAACAAGAAGGCTCAAATGGAGTGAAGGGGACGTCCACGCAATCGGGCCGTTTTGTGAGGACTGGCGCGTTGGAGTCCTGGTTGCCCAGTAGGGAAAAGAACCGAACCGGGCTCATGGATGGGGATCCCTAAAGGAAATATAAATGCAAGTAGGTGCTGTGGACCTTGGTGAGCACGGGGGAAGGGGTAATGATTACCCATGTGTCACTCGGAGGTGAGGGGCTCGAAGTCTGGAATGAGAAGTTTGTTTTTTGAGGAAGGGGCCCACTGAGACTGCTTATGAGCAAGGCCTGAGGTTCTGTGCTCTAGCACTGCTGGTGAGCAATACTGAAAAAAGTCGAAAATTGCAGGAGCCTATTGCATATGATGTGCACCAGTCAGCAAAGGGGCTGCAGTAAACAATCCTAAAGTGAATTTGCCCCCAAACTGTGCCAAATGACTTTACACTTAAGGTCAAGTGTCCAGCTAACCTTTTGATGCTGGCGTCTCATCTGGGGTTAGTCCCTGCCATGTGTCCACGACCAGGAGAGACTTGAAAGTTATTCCGTGTTACGTTAGGTGCATTTGTCAAGGTATGTTCAGTAATTTTTTTGGTAAAATGTGACTAAACAAGCACCTGTCAATTATGAATTCAGAGCAACAAGATTAATAAAGCAAAGGCAGGTTGTGCACCAGAGTTGTTAATGCTTTGGACTTCAAACTCTGAGGTTGTAGGGTCAAGTCCGACTATTGAAACTGTGAGGACCCTGATCAAGACATTTCACCTGCCTGTGCTCCTTTGCAAAAAATAAATGTAACCAAATGTGTCTCAGATGTTGTAAGTCACCTTGGATAACGGCATCAGCCAAATATGCAAAATATCAGACATGCAACAGTTGAGATAAACCACACAGGGAATCTTGGGAAGAGTCTACAGAAGTCCTGAAGTTACACACAAAAACAAAAACAAAAAGAGGTGCAGAAGTCGATGAGGAGTCATCAAGACCTGCTATATAATAAATAAAAAAAAAACTGCAGTATTGAAGAGCTACAGGGCCACAAAAACACAACCTGACTGTTTGCTGATATACATAATTTAACATTCACAGACCTGCTTAGTTCACTGCAAAGTCACGGGGATCTGAGCCTTTAACGTCAACCTTGGTGGGAGGCCAGTCCAACACAGGGTCAACTCAAAAAGTTAACTTAACAGAAATTTGAATGGAATACCATGTAGAAATTGGCAGAATGTGCTGATGCCACAGGTGCACACATTTGAACACATTAAAGACCAGGCCATCACGTGATACATAAAGAGAACATAAATATACACAGTTATACAACGCTCTTTCATACTATGAGCACACTATGATGTACAAGAGATTTAACCATGCCCGGGGCCAGAAATAAAAGACAAAGAGTAGACGACAAAGTAGAACGTCATAAAGAATTCAAAAACGTTGGTGTGATACACATGCAGAGCAGGTTAGAGATAATGAAAGTACTAAAATTTGAAAGTCTCAAAAAATGATAGTAAAGATCTCAATAGCGCAAACAAATAGAAATTATTACTTGGTGAAATAACGGACCAGTGAAAAGAGATTGATATATGGACATAGGTGATATGACAGAAATATGTAGGTATTGTTTGGATTTAAACTTTAAGTTGGAGATTTGTAGATCGTCTAATTCATGTTGCCATCAGGGAAAAGTAGTGTTTCTTCCCAATGAAGAGGCGTATCCGCAAGAATTAAAAGATTTGTTGTTTGGTGAAAGTGAAATCCACATACATCTGCAGCAGAGCCATGAAGTGGCTGGCGTGTAGCACAGGCCAAGGGGGTTGGCGAAGCCCCCTAGTATATGTGAAAATCAAAGTGAAAGAAAAATGTACACACAGGCGCAAAAAGGTTAGCATCAGTGTTTCAAAGAAAATAAGAGCAGGCAAATCATTCTGTTCTCCTCCAAGTCTGGTCTTTTACTGAACGCGTACTTTCGGTAGCATCCAGATTTTAATATCACCCTCCCAGATAGGATGGGTCTTCTCAGAAGAACCAGAAAATGGGTCACTCGTCATCAGGGGCTTCATGAATAAACGGTGCATATGCACAAAAATGTTGTATAAGAATGTTTCCGTGTTCAAATCGCAATGTGTAAAACCTAAACTTGGCACAAAGCCACACACATTTCCACGGTTAGGGTTACCCTGGCATACGCAAGTTCTGCGCTTGGTTTTGCAGACTGGCAGCACCCAGTGTCAAAGCAGTGCTACTGTTCATGTGTGGTTATCTTTTCTTTTTTAAATCCATATCCCTGACGCAGCTTTATAAATACACAAAAATTAACCGCATATTGTTTATTAGCTTAATGCATCTGATTATAATTAACCTGTAATAATATAATGGTACACAGAATGGTCAAACTATTCCAAATACCATAGCTGCTTTAGCGTTGTTACTCTCACTGCACCTTCTTTTTCTTCTTTCAGCTGCTCCAGTTAGGGGTTGCCACAGTAGATTGTCTTTTTTCATATTACTGTCACTGCACCACTCAGAGCAGCTGATCAGAAAGAGCCATGCTTCCTATTTGAACTGCTTCTCACATGGCAAATGTTTCAAAACCTTTCCTGTACGGACCTCGCGGTTCAGAAACAGTTTCATCCCAAGAACTATAAACGCAATCAATCAGTTCATCAAGTGCTCCTTGTAGAATGCTTTGTACTTCTGAGTACAATTACCTCACAGGAAACTTGCACTACAGTTATAATAGTGCACAACCTGAGCCACTTTATAAAGCGCATATTTACATATGATGACGATATGACGAAATGCAGCAAAATATATTATATTGTACAGATAAAACTTTAACTTCATTTAAATAATCTATATTGTTAATAATTAAAGGACATGGTGTTGCTATGCTCGCAAGGATCTGGCGCTCTGTTCACGGATTGTTTCTGCCTCGCACTGTATGCTTCACTGGGACTGGCGTGAAGGATAGAATAAATAAACACGTACTATGAAGATATTTCAATGTTCCTTAAAAGTTCTGAAGCATCGGTATTCTAAGCTTACGGATGGCTTAATGTCTATTACAGAGCTGATTGTGTGGCGACTGGGTATTTTGAGAAAGAAAAGGAAGGATAGGAATTGGGGGTTAGTACATCACTGCGCCACCACGTTCCCATGTTTACAGTAATAACATGCTTTAACTCCTATCATCATGAAAATTATATCAAGTATACATCTTAGTATTTTAATTATTCAGAGAGCTGTAATATTATGAATGTAATGGATTCTGTGTCCTGTCGGAGGAAGAGAAAGCTGGTTTAAGAAGCAAGTAGTGATTTACACACATAGAGCACATAAAAGATCAAATACAAAACAAAGCATTTAATGTGCTACTTTAGTTACGATGGGATTTGAAAATTAAATGACTTTTAGATTAAGTTAATGATGTTCTACTTTAATGACAAAATAAACTACGTGATTAAAGTGGAAATTTCGAGATTAAAGTTGACATTTGGTGTTTTTTTCCCCACTGTGTGCCTATTTTTTTTTCTGTACCCTAATAAGCTTTCACAGTGGGCTACAACTCACCTTTTCACGGCGACTTTGATATGTGACTTCTTTTTTATTTCAGGCACTGTGCGACTTTGTAAACTTGAGCTTTTGAGTTTCTCTGACACGCTATGTCACTTGATCAACTTCCTTTTCTTGTTTATACCACTGTTTAAACCAACAAATAGTACGTTTTCCCTTGCCTCCACTTCGTATTCGCTGAAATTCTTCTATTTCCCCCCCATGCTTTTCTCATTGTCTTTTCACAGAAGGCTGAGCTTAAGGGCTATTTATATTGATTTGCATATTCAAAGAGGTGTACGTGTGTTACTTTTTACGCTGACTGGAATTTATGTAGCAGAAGAACATGGACGTTTGCATACACAGATTTATGCATCTGAATTTTTTTGTGCATACACACATTCCCGCTTTTGTGCTTATGCCAAGTTATAGTGTGAGTTCTACGCATGGCGTTATACATGAGGCCCTTGGACAGTGAGCCTTCTGAACTTAGGATGGAAAAGAACTAATGACCGCACCCCCTCTCTTTTTGGCTTAGTATTGCCTTCATTACTGGAGCCTTCCAGATGTCCCTGTAGCGTGTGTGCTTGACAGTACATACACCCATTTATACATTGCTGGGAAGAAGACAGCAAACAAGCCAATAACTCTAAGGACTCTATCCACCATCTGTAAGCAGATGTCAATGTCGATGTCAATTTATTTATATAGCACATTTAAAACAACATAGGAATGCTGTGGCCAAAGTGCTTTACAATAAAAGAAGAAAAACATACAATTAACATAAATAGAAGTAAAATAAATGAACATAAATAAAATAAATAAATAGAAGTAAGATTACATAATCACAATGAGGAAACCATCAGTATTACTGAAGGTCATGGAAAGCAAGTGAATAGAAATGAGCCTTTAATCTTGTTTTGAACAGATACAGTATGGTCCATGCAATAATACTAAAAACACCTGCAGGGCTAAGGGGCAACAGCTCCAAGTTTGGATGGACAGTGCTTGCTGCCTTCCCAGGGAATCTTCTGTGCCTTCTGGAGTGACTTTGGGAATGGAGTTTATCTCACACAAAAACCTACCCTGGATAATTGGGTTGGGAAAAATGCATTATATATATATATATATATATATATATATAATATATATAAATATAATATATATAAATATATATATATATATATATAAATATATATATATATATATATATAAATATATATATATATATATATATATATATATATATATATATATATATAAATAAATAGGTAGACATCTTTGATTGCACCACAACACATTTATTTACACTATATACACATTGGTCACACACACACAGCCAAGTGCCGCAGCACCAATCAAACTCAAAAGTCCAGGCCCTTAACAATGCCTTCTCACTCTTCAGGCCGCCTCCTTACCTCCTCTAGAGACCTCATCCATCTTCCACCAGACTCTAGCGGTTGTATGAATCACCCGGACATGCTCCAGGTGTTTCCCGGCAATCTTCCACCCACACACCCCAATGTGGCGGAAGTGCTGGCTGCATCCCTGGAAGCACTCTGGCTGTCCCTACTCCTCTTCCCCCCAGCACTTCCAGGTGTGGCAGAAGTGCCAAGGTCCAGGGCTCTCCAGGCATTGGGGCAGCCCCTGGTGGTGACCACGGGCCCCTACAGGGCTGAGCTTCAATGCTCTCTACCCGTGATCCCCAAAACAGCCAGGGTGGTCGCCACAGTACCCTACCACAAGCTGAGACCCCTGGGGCCAGCGGCCAGTCCTGTCGAGGGCAGTTCTTCCATGGCAGGAAGCCGACATACTCCACTCCAGGGCCCGGTCCTGCAAAATATAAATCAGAACAAGGGGTGGAGACGTTGCCCTGACACTGCTACTCGGCGTCTCCTCATTTTCTAAGTGGGCAACCCTCCCCCCTCTGACTGGCACCCCGGCGTCGCGACGCGAGGTCACCGCAGGCTCAGGGTGTAGGGCTCTAGGACCCGGGGTAACTCCTGGTTTGGTGGCATGCCTCCTGGTAGCCCTCTAGCTGCAGCGTCTCTTCCTTTTCAGCCTCTCCTGCCGCTGCCGCACTGGGAAAGCCCCACAGAATGGCACGCGACTGCCACCAATGCAGATCCAGGCAGTCCCTGCCTACAACAGAAAAGGTAAGACTGACCCTGGAGGGCTGACCGTCGTTGGTCAGGGCACTTAACTCCTGGGTCCCGTTTGTCTGAGGCTCCTGACTCGGAATGGCCTTTCTAGATGCGATGCTGTCCTGGCCTTCCTCAGCCACGGCTCGCTCATAGGAGCCTGCTGCACTCTGGCAACGCCCGTTGTCCTCCTTCCGCACCAGGGGGAAAAGGCCCTTCTGTGGACCGGTGGCAGTCCCTTGGGTGAATCACTCTCGTGGCGCGTGTGTGGGCTCACCCGCTGCACCGGACTGCCCACAAAATTATTTAAACTGGATCCCTGCCTTGTAGCAGGCAGAGAGTCCCATCTAGGATGCCATTGTGGGGAACAGCCCGGACACAGACAGGTAGACATGATGTTTTGCACTGCCACATGTTTATTTATAATATTTACACAATAGTGAACACACACACTGCAGTGCCGCAGCACCAATCACCTCTCAAGTCCTGGCCTTCTCACAATGCCTTTCTCTGTCTCTGGTTCGCCTCTACTTCTCTCCTTCGAGCTCTGCCCTCTTCCACCCAACTCCAGCCATTGTATGAAGGGAGGTGGCCCCTTTTATAATCTACATACTATAATATACTATAATATTTATAATATACATACTTCGGTGGGCTGGCGCCCTGCCCTGTGTTGGCTGGGATTGGCTCCAGCAGACCCCCGTGACCCTGTAGTTAGGATATATATATATATATATATATATATATATATATGTGAGTCAGACTACGAATGCCATGAATGTAATTACCCCGATCTACATGCTGTCAAATAAACAAACCACATGCCGTAGTGCAACGTAAAGAGGCTTCGCCTCTGATGCTGACATTCGAGGTTTGATCCCCATGAGGGGGTGCAGTGAGTGTGTATGCCTGATGAGCCCAGCATTACAGCGAAACGTGTCGCATACTCCTTGCACTATTTGACAGTAAAACTATGCAATATATATACAGGTATATATATATATATATATATATATATATATATATATATACACACACACAATAAATGTATGTACTGTACATTATATATATATATATATATATATACATACACACACAATATATACTGCTCAAGAAAATTAAAGGAACACATTTAAATCAGAGTATACCATCAATTCAATGAAACTTCTGGGCTATTGATCTGGTCAGTTAAGTAGCAGAGGGGGTTGTTAATCCATTTCAGCTGCTTTGGTGTTAATGAAATTAATAACAGGTACACTAGAGGAGCAACAATGAGATGACCCCCGAAACAGGAATGGTTTAACAGGTGGAGGCCACTGACATTTTTTCCTCCTCATCTTTTCTGACTGTTTCTTCACTAGTTTTACATTTGGCTACGGTCAGTGTCACTACTGGTAGCATGAGGCAATACCTGGACCCTACAGAGGTTGCACAGGTAGTCCAACTTCTCCAGGATGGCACATCAATACGTGTCATTGCCAGAAGGTTTGCTGTGTCTCCCTGCACAGTCTCAAGGGCATGGAGGAGATTCTAGGAGACAAGCAGTTACTCTAGGAGAGCTGGACAGGGTTGTAGAAGGTATTTAACCCATCAGCAGGATTGGTATCTGCTCCTTTGGGCAAGTAGGAAGAGGATCAGCACTGGCAGAGCCGTACAAAATGACCTCCAGTAGACCACTTGTGTGAACGTCTCTGACCAAACAATCAGAAACAGACTTTATTAGGGTGGCCTGAGGGCCCTACATCCTCTAGTGGGCCCTGGGCTCACTGCCCGGCACTGTGGAGCTCGATTGGCATTTGCCATAGATTACCAGATTTTGCAGATTCATCCCTAGCACCCTGTGCTTTTCACAGATGACAGCAGGTTTACCCTGAGCACATGTGACAGATGTGAAAGGGTCTGGAGAAGCCGTGGAGAACGTTATGCTGCCTGTCACATTGCTCAGCATGACTTGTTTGGTCGTGGGTCGGTGATGGTCTCTGGAGGCATATCCATGAAGGGACACACAGACCTCTACAGGCTAGACAACCACACCTTGACTGCCATTAGGTATTGGGATGAAATCCTTTGACCCATTGTCAGACCCTATACTGGTGCACTGGGTCCTGGGTTCCTCCTGGTGTAGGACAATGCCCGGTTTCATGTGGCGACAGTATGCAGGCAATTCCTGGAGGATGAAGGAATTGTTACATTATGTCTCGGTCGACCTGATACCACCAGGTTGCACCTCAGACTGTTCAGTGATGCCCTGGTCAAGATCTGGGAGGAGATGCCCCAGGACACCATCCATTATCTCATTAGGAGCATGCCCTGATATTGTCAGGCATTCATACAAGCACATAAACTACCAAGTACGATTTGGAGTTGCTGCAATGAAATTTCAGCACAATGGACTAACCTGCTGCATCATTTTTTCACTTTGATTTTCAGGGTGTCTTTGAATTCAGCCCTCTGTAGGTTGATAATTTTCATTTCCATCAAACAATGTGACATCCTTTCATTCTTAACACATTACCCAGTCTATATCAGTAGAGATATCCAGCAGGATTTTTTTCCCCATTGACATCTGATGTGACTTTTTACTTTGTGACTAATTTATGCAAGTGATCAGTTATTATACATTAATTTTCTGCTTTATTCTATTTTTAGTTTGTCATCCAAGCAATGGTTTGAGCAGATTTATACAGACCCTAATGATGGAAGTCATTAATTCAATAAATGACAGCACATGTCCACTAGATGGCAGTGCGGATTGTTTTCATTTTCCTGAACTCCTCTCTGTGGACAGCAGACCACATGTTGGCTTATAAAAATGTTAAAAATAGCTCAGCCACAGACATGAAATACAGCATAATACTTTTTTTTTTTTTTTGCTTCAAACTGATGGTTTCTGAAATTAGATGCGAAGGAAGACAGTCAAGACAAACTATTGGGGTTCACCAAACCTTAAGTCGTAAGGTCACATTTGCAGATGTTCAACAAGTGACACCACGGTATATGTTAAGGACTGGCTAAGTATGCATAGTTTTTTTTTTTTTAACAGCCCAATTATTCCTAACTTTAGCGAACATTTTACATTTGCTATACTGAGTTTTGCCACAGAGGTTAAGCACATAAAATGAGAAACTCTGTGAAGGACATTAGAAATCCATCAGTGAAGTTCTTTCATAATTTGTTTTATTAAATAAAATGGACTCATGGTGATAGAGAATGGAGGAGTGTCATAGATTGGCCAGACATGCAAGTGAGAATTACATGATACACGCGACTACTACCACTACAACTAACGTTGACAGATTTTTCCTTGTGGTAAATGCAAGAAAAAGTCACCAATTATGATGCACAGCTCCAGAATACAATAATTTTGCATAACATCCTGTTACATAAACTAAAAGCCGATTGACCAAGTTATAAAACTCTTTACTTGTTAAAAACTGAAAAAATTCTGCAAACGCCAATGTGTCATGTGAGACAGCCACAATAACCAAGACTAAATGTTTGCTGGGCCTACTCAGCTGTCCCTCACAGTGCTATGGAGGCATTGTGGATTGCTCAGCTAGTGGATTTTCACATCTATTTTCCTTCATGGGGTTTGGGCCTATATCTTGACTATTCCCTGTAGCCTGTGTGTTTTTGATTAATGTCTTACTGCATAATGAAACTGTGCTTCAGCTTCTATTTGCAGATGGATGCCACTACATTTTCCATTCTTCCTTCAATGATGGGAAGTTGTTCAGGATCAGGTGCTGCATATCTTCACCAAGTCATGACCTACCACTCTTGGTCACCAGAATAAAGTTGTGATGCTTAGTAGTAGCTCCAGATTGGCTGAAACCTTCAGTGTCTAAGTAATCTACAGTCTCAGAACTCAAGGATAAATACCTCAAATGCCTTTCAGTAATCGTGACTTGAGCACTACCTGTTATTACAGCCCATCAGCATCCATCATGCTACTCAGACTAATGTCCAAAGTCTTCTGATGGTGAAGCCACTAATTCCTAGCAGAAACAAGAGGCCTTGCAGTGTATTATGAAATCTTGAATAACTCCAGCAGGCCTGGACAGTATGGATTAAATTCTGATTGATGGATCCCCAGTGGCCTGGAAATGGCTTTGTAACCCTTGGCATACTGACGCACACATACAGCACAAAGGTTAACAGGAATTTCTTTAAATTATTGTATAACACGCCTCTAGGACCTATGCCCTAGGGAAGGGTCCGGGTTAGTCACATTCATCTCAATTAGAGCTAAATGTTAGCCAAACTATTGAAATGACCAACACTAATCAACCCTTCTATTCAGCTTTAGTTCACACCTATGGAAATAGGGGACTACCACGTACATCCTCAAAAACAGTGAAAAACGGCACCAGAATCCCCTCTCAGTACCACCATAATCCAGGAAATCTTGCAGCCAAGTGTAAAACTGAGAAAAAGGGCAAACAATTACTTACAATGCCTTTGTGTCAGAAACAGTAAATATTACTGTAAACAACAGCAGATCATAAAAAGAAGCACAGCTTATACAGAAATGATTCCTCAATCCATGTCACTGCCCTGAAATCGTCACTCAAATTCAAAACGTAATTGAAAATGAGTGATGAGAAAACTTCCATAGCGGTCTCCTTTATTCTTATCTTGTGTAAGTTTTAATACCCGCTATAATGAAAGGCACGGGTTGATTGGCACAGGCCATAAAGGATGGATGGTCGTCGTTTCTTTTCCCATTTGGTAAGCCAGTATAACAGGAGACAGGAGGAGACTACCTTAAAGGGACACTTGATTCCCCTCAGTATGCCAGATGACAGTATCCCTCTACTGGGACTCCATTATGCACACCAACAGAACTGTCTGGGAGTTATAGTTCCAAGTGGTGCCAGGGAGAGCAGTTCTCCACCTATGAGGCACCACTTAACACAAAAGCACTTTCCAGGGCAATATTGTGGCACCAGAAGTACTTCCAGGTGTAGCATAAAAAGTAGCCACTTTGCCTCACCAGAGTCGGAAATGAGAGCAGAGTAGGACAATACTTAACGTGTGTGAAGGCGGAGGAGATTGACCCAGAGCCTGTGAGGAGGTATTTTTGTTATAGAAAAAAAGCTTAATCAAACCAAGGACTTGGGTCTGTGTGGTTATGGTCTAGAATAGGGCTCTGTAACAGCCCCTAGTGTCCACAATGCTTACAAAAACTACTAAACAGCTAACATAGGATAACTTCACTTCCTGACATTTTATAATTAAGAGCTTTAAGCTTTGTTATTTAACAGAAATTCAGAGGGTAGCATTACTTCTCACTGATCTAGAGTCACCTTGTGATATGCACATTTCTCATGTATTTGTGCACTTTGGGATTTTGACCAAGGTGCTCGAGATTTGACCTGCATCTCTAAAAACACACAGGTTAGGTTAACTGGCTATTTCAAATTAGCCCAAGTGTAGGTGCGTGATTGGGTAGGCCCAGTGATGCACTGCTGCCCAGTCCAGAGTTGGTGCCTATCTTGGAGCCAGTGCTGCCAGGATAGATACCAGACAAACTTGTTCTAAAACTGGAGCTAATCCTGAATGGGATGACAGTGAATTTTGCGGCACAGTCACACAAACACACTTGCCCTAACCTACCTAACAAATGTCTTTGGGACGCAGAACACCAGTCATATGCTCAAAGAAAATGCAAGCAGAAAACAACTCTATTCATATAGTGAGAATGGAGGTGCAAGACACCAGTGCAGTCCTCTGTGATACTATCATGCTTTGCATAAGTCTTATCACTATCTGAAAAAGGAAGTGAAGTGAGGTATACGGAAATTACTTTTAACTTAGGAAGACAATGTACTTGAAATTTATTATACTACTTACTACTAGTTTGTAGGCAGGAGTTGCTTAATTCAGGACTGTGCTAGATGTCCACAATGACTGCCAGTTTTTATTCCAATTCAGTTTCTTAATCAGAAGCCAATGGTTGCTGGAGTAACATCTTTGGGGTTCATTTCAGCTGCCTTGTTTATCAATTCTCAACCTTTACCTGCTTGTTCTTTGGTTCCATTTGCCTTTGTGTGTTTATTAAAACTGATACTTTACAATGAACATCATTGTGAGGAAATAAAAGTGAAAATTGTGACAGAGAACTATTGTGGGAAAAAACACTAATAAGTAACAAAATTATTAGTGTTCCGTTTTCAGAAAGGAATGGCATCTAATAAACAGATGGGTTGGAATGAAAATCAGCAGTCGCAGGGCTGGAAATGAGAACCTGCTGCTACTGAAGTACATCATGAGGTGAGGGCAAAGGCCAATTCTTATGAGCTCCTCTCCTTGTGTCTCCCAGTGACAGTTAAAACATGAAAGATAACTTTAAACTATGAAAAAATCGGGAAGCATTAAAACTAAACCCAGGATTTGCCATTTGAAACCAAAAACTTCATTGTAAGGATGATGGCAACAATGTTAATTTATAGGATATCAGCAGTTTCAGGTTTGTTCCAATTATTTACATGATCATACAGTACACCCATCCATCAATCCTCTTCTGCTTATCTGAGATCAGGTCGCAGGGGCAGCAGCCTCAGCAGAGATGCCCAGACTTCCCTCTCCTCTGCCGCCACTTCTAGCTTTTCTGGGGGTATCCCAAGGCGTTCCCAGGCCAGCCAGGAGACACAGTCCCTCCAGCATGTTCTGGGTCTTCCCTGGGGTCTCCTCCTGGTTGGACGTGCCTGGAACACCTCACCAGGGAGGCGTCCAAGAGGCATTCTGATCAGATGCCCGAGCCACCTCATCTGACTCTTCTCGATGCAGAGGAGCAGCGGATTTACTCTGAGCCCCTCCCGGATGACTGATCTTCTCACCCTATCTTTAAGGGAAAGCCCAGACACCCTGCGAAGGAAACTCATTTCAGCCACTTGTATTCGCAATCTCGTTCTTTCAGTCACTACTCATAGCTCATGACCATAGGTGAGGGTAGGAACGTAGATCGACTGGTAAATTGAGAGATCCTTTTTCACCATGACAGACCGACACAGAGCCCGCATCGCTGCGGACGGCGCACCAATCAACCTGTCGATCTCACGCTCCATTCTTCCCTCACTCATGAGCAAGACCCCAAGATACTTGAACTCCTCCACTTGGGGCAGGATCTCTCCCCCAACCCTGAGAGGACACTCCACCCTTTTCCGGCTGAGGACCATGGTCTCGGATTTGGAGGTGCTGATTCCCATCCCAGCCGCTTCACAATCAGCTGCGAACCGATCCAGAGAGAGCTGAAGATCACTGCCTGATGAAGCAAACAGGACAACATCATCTGCAAAAAGCAGTGACCCAATCCTGAGTCCACCAAAATCGGACCCCCACAACACCCTGGCTGCACCTAGAAATTCTGTCCATAAAAGTTATGAACAGAATCGGTGACAAAGGCCAGCCCTGGCGGAGTCCAACTCTCACTGGAAATGGGCTCGACTTACTGCCGGCAATGCGGACCAAGCTCTTAACACCGGTTGTACAGGGACCGAACAGCTCTTATCCGGGGGTCTGGTACCCCATACACTTGGAGCACCCCCCACAGGATTCCCCGAGGGATACGGTCGAACGCCTTTTCCAAGTCAACAAAACACATGTAGACTGGTTTGGCAAACTCCCATGCACCCTCCAGGACCCTGTTAAGGGTGTAGAGCTGGTCCACTGTTTCACGACCAGGATGAAAACCACACTGTTCCTCCTGAATCCAAGGTTCGACTATCCGACGGACGCTCCTCTCCAGAACCCCTGAACAGACTTTTCCAGGGAGGTTGAAGAGTGTGATCCCTCATGATCATACAGTATAATGAAATACAATATGCATTTATCAAGCTTTATAAAAGGAAGTAATTGTGATGTTTCCAAACTTAGGTCTCAATCCAGCTACACTCAATGAATGTTTTGCTGTTTTTTATTTCTTCAAACTGACCGTCTTGATTCTGTCTTGATTCTAACTGACTAACGGTTAGACACTTTCATACATACCAGATAGATTAAATGATGCACTGTTTCATACTTTCAAGTCTAGAAAACCAAACAACTCAGACTGAAGATATTTATACATTTATATTTTTTATTAAAAAAAGTTATTACAGTTTTTTTGTTTTTTTTATTTATACACAACTATTTAAGAGGTTATAATCCTATAAATGGAAGGCATTTGTCTTTGTGACTAGCATGCCCACTACATAATCACAATGCAAAGGAGAAGGTAAAAAGGAAGGGCCAAGGGGTGGTGAATAATCAGCTAGACACAGGACTGGTTTAACGTCCTTTGACTTTTCAAGTATTACACACTAGGTACCAAATACAGTTTTGCTAGTAAAATAACGGCCATTTCCCATGCGGTATTCACTTCTGCTACAGTGTCATCTTAACTCTGAAAAAGCACAACAGAAACTTCAAAGCAAGAAAGAAAAATGAAAGCTGTCACATCCCAGCCCCTCTTACCACATGCAAACGTGTATTAACAATGTGGCCAAGACACAGAGAACAAATGCAGTTTTACTGCTGTGTGGTGTCTCCGCTTTTTATAAAGACTCTAGTTTATAGCTGGGGCTGTTTTTTGGTAATAATGTCACAGTGTAAAAAGGACAGAGTGGTAACAAATAGGTACTACAATAGCAGAGGTGTAAGAAGAACAAAATGGAAAAAGACTTAACTGAATTTTATTGGATTCAGGGAAGCACAAACCCCAGTAATAATTTGGGAAACCTCTTCCACAAGACCAGAAAAGAAAGCAAAAATCAGCAGACGTATTTACTTCTCAGTCTGTTTAGGAAAACAGAGCTGAGCCAACAGAGTACTGATGTAGTATTGGATGTGCTTCTGCTTCCAACAGAAAAGCTGCTTTTGTAACTAATCACTGTGGGATGAAGTACGGCACCTCTGCCAGCATAGCAATACTCCGTCCTGTGTAGAGCAAAAACTAAAAATATTAACACGGCTTAATGCCACATATCAACTTGGTTTCCTTTTTTTGTCTTGTTTTGAAATTTATTAGACATCAGATGAAGCAAAAAAAAAAAACACTCAATGACTAAACATGAAAACTCTGCATTGTAAAGTCACCAGATCAAAACTTCATTAAGCCCCCACACTGAAGGACTGTGCATTTTGAATACTATATTGCATATATCCAATTTTAATGGCAATTACAGCATATTGCATACTGTTCTGAAATATACCACATATCAAAAATGTTAAAAACACATTTAGATAGCGAGTTAAAGGTGACATGTTTTATCAATTAATTTTCATTCTGCTGAAATGTAATCCACAAGCAGAAATACAGACATGAGCATATTCTTTAGCATGAACTACGGAGAGGGAATAAATCATGTTTAATAATTATAAACATTAAAAGATAAAAAAAAAGCCCAGTCATTTAGACATTGCCACTTTATGTTATATTCATTGCTTAAACTATACATACGATAAAATTTAATTATGAGGGAACTGGCTACCACTACTACAAACTTATTTTAAACCGTAGCAGTTCCAGGGCACATTGAAAGGGGTGGATACATCTTTGGAATATATACTTATCTCTTCAAAATATCATCATACCAAAGAAAAGGAGCATTTCTTTTAAAGCACCACCAGTATATTAACTATCCCAAAATGTGCCATACACCAAAAGTAAGCATTAACATTAGGCAGGTTGACAAGGTCAGCAAGTTAAAAAGACCAGCAGGATTCTCCCCAACATACAGAACACCACATGCTAGGTAACAGTAATCAAGTTGACCACTACATTGTAAGAACTTAACTATCTTTCCAGTAAAGCCACAAGATAGTGTTAATTCAGTAGACAAGCTTTACACGACATTAGTTCTGTGTCATGCCACAATTAAGAATAGATAATATCAAAGAGGGGAAAGGGTTATGGGGGGGAAAAACATGCAAAAGCAAAACAAACTACCATCTGTCTTCTCTTACCTGTTTATTCTACACATATATGCATAAACATATAGTTAGTATATATTATATATCACACACTATACTGTATGCGTGCATACAATGTGTGTAATTTATATATGTATATATAGAACCAATGGTATTTAAGGAAAAAAAATACTACTTTTTTTTTTTTCTTTTTCTCTCTTTGTGGCCTTAACTGATCCAGATAATTAAAATTCTGACCTCATTTTTAAAATGCATTTCTCAGCAACTGCCCATAATTCAACACAAATACCCTCAGCTCTTTTATGGCTCATGGCCAATGAGCAGTATTTGTTTTACTAAATACTTTTAAGTTGATCTTTAAAACCACATATAAATCTAAGGCTGTTGCTTAAAAGGCCATGAAGACACCCATCTGATTTCCAAGCATTGAAATGATCTTCAAAAAAAAAACAAAAAAAAACAAACAAAAAGAACAAAAACTATCAAAAGATAAAATGTGAGTTGGAGATATCTATGCATATTTAATCAACATAAAAAGTCAAGGGACACTAGATAAACAAACAGATAATGTATTCACTAGTTTATTATATACATTTTCTCTATCCAACAAGGTCTGGGGCAGATTAATAAATAGTAAAAACAAACTTAAAAAAAAAAAAAAAAACGAACACACTCTTCCTTACATTGTTTGTGATAAACAAATAAGCATACGCAATTGGGGGCACACCTTTTTAATTTTTCTACATAGATCATTAAATTGTCATATATCTTTGGTATGGCCATTTCTGTAACTGCAACTGGTCCAACGTTTTGCACACCAAAGGCTCAAAGAGCCTCTCTCCTGCAAGTGTAACGGTACACAAGACATTAGGTTTATATGCATTTACTACGAACAAAAGAAAGACATTAATTTTGCTACTGCCCAAAGATGATCCTCCCCCTACCCCACACCCTCCTCAAACCTTCAGCAGACTGAGACTAGTGAAACAGAGAAAACATGTTCGTAGTCTTAGTTAACAGTATATAAAAATATTGACTATGTAAATTACCTCGATGTGTATAGGAGCAACAATTTGCATTTGCCCTCTATTTAAGTATCTTTAAACAGTGCTTAAACGTCAGTGTGTGCAACAGTTTAAGGAACACCACTGGCTTTACTAAGATGTGTATACATTTAAAAATTAAAAAAAAAGGGCAGAATAGGCTACATGTTACGAAGCAAAGCCTGGTACCTATAATCACCAAAGAAATCTGCACCTCGGCAGACACAACACTGTATTTTCGTTTTGAACACTTTTGTTTGGGCAGTTGCTAGCCCTTTAATTTTTAGAAGCATATATTTTTTTAAACCTAAGGCTTTATAGGAAGAAGTTTTTAAAGTCTGCTAGACCCAAGTGTAAAATAAACAACATTTATGACAACATTTTTCTTAACCTTGGATTAATGCAAGGCAAATATTTTAATAGAAATAACTGCAAAGATAAAAGATTTTGCGTGTGTGAAGCTAACAGGCTCCAAACTGTTAGGCATGAAACAGCATATTTCAGGGAAAGAAAAAAACAACTAATTTTCCAATTTTCATTAGATAAATTAACTTCAGTTATAAAATGGTAAGAAAAAAAGACTTCATATAGCAGTAGCCATAATGAAACTACTGGTAACAAATTCTGAATTTCTCTTGATGCACTTTGCTGGTCAAACAGAAGGGAGACTTGATCCCTTGGCTTGTCTACTGAAGCATCCATTTTGTCCTAAAGAGTTCAGTCAAAAAAGATTTAGTGATCACATGCATTCAGGCTATGCAGCTACCAAAGTGGAATGTGAGAATGCTATGGACCTTGGGCTGAGAAATGACCAAGATATAAAGAACATCTAGAAGGTGAGATACACCAACGCTATATCCATAAAAATCCTTGTTTAGTAATAAAAAAAATTGCCTTGTTTAAATATGAATATTATAGTCTGCTGCTCATGGTTAGGAAATTATAGTCTGTTAGGGGTGCCACTGTTTACTACAATTCCATATCCTGTGCCTCATCTTCCGAAAAATCAGACATTGAGCTCTCAGAAGAACTGTCCCCTGCACCTTCCTCTTGTTCTTTTAGGGCTTCCTCTGTTGCATATTTCTGGATGTATTCTAAACAGGAAATAAACAAAATGAAAAATAACAGGTTGAGAGGTTTTAAAACTAAACAAAGATCAGGTACAGTACCAAATCAATAAAGCAAGCAGTTTAAACCACATGACACTCTGATGAGTGAGCATATAACCAATAGTTAAGTACAAAGACAATGATAAAGGTAATCTTGCATATGTGTGCAATCCTGATGCAGAATGGGTATAGATTTAGGTTAGTATTTTACATAGCATTTGTAGGTGACGCCAAATGAGCTTGTATGATGATGAGAAAGGGCCGCTGCACAAAACACTTTACACTGACAAGCCTGTCCAGACCACATGCAAGGACTGCAGTAAGTAAACCAAGACCTTTATTGGATGCATTTCTAATTGTTTAAAAGCAAGAAACAATCAAGCAGCAGGCATGTGTTTTGATGACTTATCACTGGAAAAGAAAGAAATCACTAGCACATCACCTACTTGAATATAGTGAGCACATGGAAATATTTTGAGGCAAGCTGAAGTGCTTCTCAACTTCATTCATGATAAAAGCAGCATATGTTACTCCTTGAGGCCTATCACTTTGAAAGTATCCTTGCTTATTATGTACAGACCGCTCTGTACCAGGAAAACAGAGCCACACACACACACACACACAAACACATTCTAAAGGAAACATTTATATAAATTGCCATACTAGAGCAATGGACCACAGTAAACCACCCAAAAAGATTAATGTGCCTTTGCACAGATTCTACGAATTTATGGAACTGTAAGGAAGGGATTTAGTACCACTCCTGCATTACAACTTTTATCATGTCATGTATATATATATATATATAAAGATAATCAGAGAAAAACTGAATCTTTGGCGACAATACAGGTATTGGTCCAAATGTGTTTAACTGGGCTGAGATTTCGTGACTAGGACAGTCATAGCATACATCAGTAATCTTTGCCCTGTTCCATAAAACTGCTCATGGACCCCAACTGACATTATTATCATCTTGAAAGTTTATATTATCAGATGACATATTCCACCGGTTGATGCAGTATAGCTTTGCACCTCTTCACTTACAATAGTCTAGTTATAGATGTAGTATGGGATTTATACGTGACAACTTGACCATATCTGTATCCCTTTCTTTGAAGTTCTTGATGGACTGTTCTTGATTAAACATTTTGTTCCCCCCTCCAACTGTTATTTGTATCCAATGATCTAGAATTGTTGGTGCAAGCCTTTCTTTTTAAACTCTCTCCCAATACAGTACATATATTCCATATTCTTTGCTACATTAACAGCCTTGCTTAAAAGTTTGTGAAACCACTGCATATAATTATTTACCAGTTAATACTATGAGATACATCACGGTAATGCTTAGGCGACTCAATGTGTTAAATAATTAACTGAGCTAATGAATGCAATTGCTCCTCTGTAGCACATTGGTTCAGATCTTCCAACAAATAACTCTAAGAAAGTAGGTCAGTTACTCTTCACACCAATCCAACATACTGCTTTAAATGAAGGAAACATCAAAAAAGGGAACAAACAATTTCAAATAAACTCTGACTACACTGACTACACTAATTATCTGTTAGGCAAACAGTATAAAAATGGAAGGCATTTAAAACAAGCGCAACCTTGACAAAAAGTAAACATCTACCTAAAATTTTACCCAGGACCACAAGGAGAAAAATAAAGGAGGCTGCTTAAAAGGTAATGCTAAAATAACATCCAGAAATCTTCAAGTTTCTCTAGTTGTCCCTGGAGTAATCATGCATTGATCAACAAGAAGGACCCTGAACAAAAGACAGTACACATGATATTTATGGAAATTATGCAATATACTGTTTTGATGAACACAAGCAGATTAATCTTAATAACAAAACAAAAAATGTATTTACATAACATTTTTTATACACAAAGCAGCACAAAGTGCTTTATAGGGATTTAGAAGCAAACAACACAGCAACAGCAAAAACTTAACGTCTAACCTCCTTGGTGTTAACTGTGAGCATCTCTCAAGCTCGGAATTTAATGTAAATATGGTTATGCCCGAGTGTCTCTCAAGTTAGGCTGTTATAATCAAATAGAACCAGAAATCCCAAACAATACTCTGGATAGCATTCTATTGCTATCTAGTGGTTAATCAAACAGAATGCTGCAAAAAAATCATGCATATTTATATACATTTTGCCACAAATGAGTGGGGTGAATATTGATGATAACAAAGCTAAGCTTCAGAATACGTTGTGTGGCAAAAAAGCAAAATCATCGTGATCAAATGTATATACAAGAAAGCCTCCTAAGTGCGGTTCACAGTGCAGCAACTGTCAATGTCAACATCAGGAGAAATGTAGAAGTCACTAAGCATTACATTTTGGTAGCCTACAAAAGCACAATAGGCTGTGTTGCTTGTGTGGATCAGGAGCCGATTTTCTCAAAAATAATATAAGAAAAATGCTTCCACTGCCCCTGTTTTCACGCCTGGACAAACTTGTTAAGAAGGCAGGCTCTATTGTAGGAGTAAAGTTGGATAGTTTAACATCTGTGGCAGAGCGACAGGCATTAAGCAAACTCCTGTCAATCATGAAGAATCCACTGCATCCACTGAACAGAGTCATCTCCAGGCAGAGGAGTAGCTTCAGTGACAGACTGTTCTCACTGTCTTGCTCCACTGACAGACTGAGGAGATCGTTCCTCCCCCACACTATGCGACTCTTCAATTCCACCCGGGGGAGTAAATGCTAGCATTACTTAAAGTTATTGTCTGCTTTTTTTTATTTATCTATTTATTTTATTTTTTTTCTTTCATTTTTTTCATTTTTATTACTATTTAATTTAATATTGTTTCTTTGTATCAGTATACTGCTGCTGGATTATGTGAATTTCCCCTTGGGATTAATAAAGTATCTATCTATTTGCGATATTAGGCTGTGTGTTTGGTGTTTTTCAAAAATATTACACAAAGGAATACAACATCAGTACAACAGTGGACATTAGAAACACCTTTCCTACTGTATTTGTGTTGACATTTTGCCATTTATTTTGTTAAATTGTATTGATTTTATTAAAGTCAAATAAAATTCCATACACATACCTCAAGTTTTACAAGAAAAAAAAAAAAAAGGTTTGAAACAAATCAACCCCCACCCCTGAGAAAGAGAGCTAGGCCAGCAGTGTAAAACTTTATACTAGTAACGATAAGTGAATAGATCAATTAATAAATGAATAAAGATAAATGGAGTAAAAGAAGGGAGATAATTTTGATATTTACATGTTTCTGTTACACAAAACATTTTTCTTGTTAAAAAAAAACAAAACATTTTTGACTCATTTTTCTAGGCGTAAACATAGAAGGCTATTAGTGATACAAGAAGTAAAAAACAAAAATACAAATTTAAAACAAAATGATGCAAATATAAACCAAAGACAAAAAAATCACAATGATTAATTATTAGCATTTATGACTTATCAATTGAAGTAAAATTTAAAAAAGTAATAGTTATTTTAGAAATAAATACTTTCATGGTCTCTAAATTTATTTTGAATTGATGTCTGACAAAATTCCTATGGCAAAGTGGAACCATATTTAAGGAGTGTCAACAAAATTCATGGAATTTATGACAGGCTGAAATGAGTGATTAACAAATTAATACCAACCTTTTATTTTCTGTTTGTACTCTTCTGGTCGATGAAGGTACATGGCAGCAGCATCTCCATTGAGAGGGTCTATTGGATTAGGGTATGCAAGCAGCTGGGGCAGGAACGATTCAAAAATATTGGTAAGATCTAAAAGTAAAGAAAGTTTACATTAATTTATGTAGATTCAACCTCAAATGTGTAAAAAAGAAAAAAAACAAAAAACAGGAAAACACAGGAAATCTATTAAACAGTGTAGACAAGTCCTTTCTGTGTATGTTTTTAAAGAAAATACCACTTGTACATTTAAAAGTCTGCACAAAAATAAAATATACTTGTCAGAAAAAGCATATTGTGACAGAAAATATCCTGACTAAACAAATATTTTCAATGTACCAGTTTAACCTACTTGGCATTAACTTCAAACATGACTTAGGCAAGACTATCAGTGGTCTCAAACTAGGCTTTACATTTTTTAAATCAGATTTTACTTACCGTAGAGTGCTGTCCATGTCTGATTAATTACATCTAGACAAACAGTTCCTGACCTAAGGAATAAATAAGGCGAAAAAAAAGCTGTAAATGTATTTATTGCCTTTAACAGGGTTAATAAAGTTGATCTTTTTCATTAATCAGAACAAGTCTTTTTAAACTGGCTACCTATACTATATTTTCACCCAAAAAGGAGACTTCCTTTGTTATTTCTTACATAAGTATGAACATAAATCAAATTTAAGAACCACTAAAATGACTATTACACTAACTGACTATAAAGGCTATAAAGCTAAAATGTAGTTTTGACAACTGATTTTTACTGTGATTTGGCACAATTAAAAGTTGTCAAAATAAGATTTTAATACATTAAAATTAAGCTCTTAATTGAATAAAACAGCTGAAATCTTTTACATTTTATCAGTAACAGCAAGTTATTTTAATCCGTATATAATTATTCAGTATGGACAAGTAAACAATATTGCTGCTTGTTCAATTCTCCTCTCATTGCTATTACCATGAACAAACCAACTTAGCCTGCCTGTCTGTCTTCTATTGAAAGAAATATCTACATTTACAGTTACAGTACAGAATTATGAACTTCATCAGATATTTATTTATCTTCATAAGAAAACATACCCATTTATTTTTGCATAACAACAATTTACAATATTACCTCTGAAATAAAAAGCAGTAAAATATACTGTATTACACTTACGCTTCATCAATGTTGGGGTGGAAAATTTTATTCATGAAGCCTACATAAAACAAAATACAGACTGTTAAAAAGAGCTAACCCCCCGATATCCAAATACATTATTTTTTTACCTTTTTTAAATGCAATAAAGCTAGATTTTTTTCTTGGTATAACAAATCATCAATATAACTAACACCACCCAGCTCGATTTTTCCTCTATTTTGTCAGCAACCTGTTAACAATATATTTAGTCAGAAACTGAAAACCTAAGGTTTACATGGAATCAAAATATTACTTTACCATTATCTACTGCATGCCACACAGTGACAGACTGTTTAAAGTAAGCATTAAAAAAGATAACTTGTTTAAATAATAATAAAGTTTGTCTTAAGACACTTTACAACTCATTAGGAAGGACTCTTGATTCTGAGCAAAAGATTCAAAAGGTAAACAATTTGAATCATATCCAGACTAAGCCATTATTTGTAATGTAGCTGAGACACAAAATATCTAGACTGGTCATCTCAATAGCCGAAGCAAGACTTTGCTTCATCAATTTTGCCGGAATAAAAACACAACTGACAGGTCTAAAATTAAATATTTGCTATATTCTCTAATATAGAATGTACTTTAAAGGTCACAGTGTTTTGTAATCTTGTGGTTTCAAGCTGCCTTACAGAAATCATTGACATTTGGTGTTTAGGTATTCTCTAAATCTTTGTATTTTAAATGTACATCCCCAACAGTTGGAAAGATTTAAAAATTGTTGCTTTCACTTGCTCACCAGTACCTATATTTTCTGGTTACACAATATAATAACCAAAATGTTAATTTGGATAATTTAATTTAGCAGTTCAGCAATTTTAAATGAGTTCAAAAGAAATATTCTGAATTATTATTACAATCACATTTACCACATTTTGTTTGGTTTAAATCATGAATCTGTGCCAAGGGGTACCCCATTAGACAGTTAATTTCTGTATGCCCTTATTATCTTGATTCCTTTAGCTTCAGGTCCCACTGTTAAATTAATTTAAAAAGAATTTAGCTATTTTAGAGCATCTATAGTTGCACCCTAGAAAACGTTTGAGATTTTAGGCACCTCTTATAACCAATGTACTCCAAATCTAGTAGCAATGGTATTTTTTTTTTTTTTGCAGATAACATACAAACTGTAGTCTTGAATTGTAAAAAAAAAACATTTGTATTACAAAATGCACTTTCTTTAATTCATTCTGAATTGACTGTTCACCAAACCTGATTACAGGGCTGACAAATTATGTGATCACAGGTTGAAAAAGCTGAATCAGTTGATTATCACCTTTCTGTTTCACAACAATGCCCCTTGCTCACATTACAAGGGTTGCAAAAGCTGCTCTGCAAAAAACTGAAGATGATGCCACAACCACCCATGAATACCACCGGTAGTTTAAAGGACTACATCTGTAGGACACGCTAAGTCAACAGGCTCGTGGAAAACATGCTCGTTTTTTACCAGTGTTTATGTTAAAAGTTCAAGTTCCAAACTTTTTGCTCATCCCACTTGAAATACTACAATATCAAGTCACCACTTTATTCTCCATCTATAACACAAAGGATGATTATTACTCAATACACCCAAGTTGTTAGTCAGAGACATAAAAGTATTTTTGTTGACCATTACACAATTCATTTAATCTTCAACTTAAGTTCAAAGTATTCCGGGTAAAGTCACATATGTATAAATAAAATAATTTCTTTTTAATTAGAAGCATTCCAAGATTAATGTAAAAGATATTTCCTGTTGGGATTCTGTAGTATTGTACATATAAGAACTCTCAGCTGTTGACATATAAGGTTTAAGGCATGATGATCTGTTACCTATACAGTATTCTTATTTTTTTTACTTTCCCCTTTGTTATAAGTTAAGATTTTACATTCCTGCATATATACATTTTTTTAAATTGAAAACAATACTACTGCACTATGAATTAGCAACTTTTCACTTACTGATTAAGCTCAGTTAAGTCAAAAAATTGTCCGCTCTCTCTCTCTCTCTTTATATATATATATATATATATATATATATATATATATATATATATATATATATATATATATATATATATATATATAAAAATAAATAAAATCCGGGTATTCTACTCTACTCTTCCTTTCATGCAAAACAAATGTTAGTCTCCTTAATTATTTGCTTAGATTCCATTGTAAATCTTTTATATTTTTCCTCTGTTGCTTGAATGTCTTTGACCAAATAATTAACTTTGAAAGTAGTAAATTGTATCAAAATTGAATAATCATGATAATTCTCATTTCCATTACATATTTTTTATTGCCAAATTAAACTGAGTTGTTTGTCTTTAATTAGTATTTCTTTTTCCTCGGCCTGAAACAACTTGTATTATTCCAAAGTGTTAAGCATTATTTTGTATTCCCGCCCCTGAGTTTCTTGTAAGTCTCCCTTGTATCTTCTCTCATGTTCTACCTGAAACTACTATTTTTAAATGGCTCTAGAACTTATTTAACTTGCCAAAAAAATAAAAAATTTTCATATTATAATGTAACTGGTAATTTCTGTTTTTTTAATTTAACAATTACTAAAATTTTTTAATTTTATTAAATAATAATAATAAATAAAAAATGTGCTTTGGTAGCATATATATGCACCCCCCACTCTCCTTGAGGAACCTGCATCATACTTTAACCTCCATAATTCAAGTTCTAATTTCTCTTAACCTGTAAATTACTTGTATAATGTTACATAGCGCTTTAAACATGTCTGAGAAATAAAAATTATTAAAATTTATACCACAATTATACCACTGCAGTCACACAATAGTTTTTACTGCGACTCTCTACCCAAGCATACAAGCACTGAAATGAAACAAGGGCTATTACGTTTAGTGTAGACTTTTAACATTTAATTGAGGGTGCTTACATAAACAATGGGCAAATGGAATAGAAATTGCAGCACCTCTTATATGTATTCCTCTTTTTAAAGGAATAAAAAGTAATCTGACAAATGCAAGCTTAGCTGTTATTTGGCCAGGTGTGTGTTACTACATTGCCAAGTCAAGCACAATTAATCCGATGAAAGGCCTACAAATTTAGTATTTTCATCTGGAATGTGTTGTCACTAAACATGAAGACCAAAGAGATGTCCACACCAGTAAAGCAGGCCATCATGAGGCTGAAAAATAAAAAGAGAACAATCTGAGACATAGCTGAAACTTTAGGTTTGCCAAACCAACTGCTTGGTACATTATTAAAAAGAAAGAACATACTGATGAGCTCAGGAAAGTCTGGTAGACCGAGGAAAGCTACTGCAGTGGATGACAGAGTACTTTCACATGTGAAGAAACTACCTTTTTCAACTGTGAACCAAACCAAAAACACTCGCCATGATGTAGATGTGTTTGATTGCACAAGCATAAATTTATAAGGTTCACCAAAAGGTGCAAAACATTGGTAAACCTTAACAACTGAATTGCCAGGTTATACCTTGCTAAGATGCTTAACAACTGAATTGCCAGGTTATACCTTGCTAAGATGCTTAACAACTGAATTGCCAGGTTATACCTTGCTAAGATGTACATCAAAAAACCTGTACAAGTTTTGAATACCATCCTGCAGACAGATGAATATTTATCTGTATCAGAGTGATGGAAAGATAAAGAAAGGGAGAGACATTATCCTAAGAAAATCACATCTTCTGTTATAGATGGTGGAGTTAGTATTATGGCAGTGGCATAGCACAGAATTTGTGTTCCCTGCGTCCCCCCCAACCCCCAATAACAGAGGTTAGAGTGCCTACCACAAAAAAGTATTTACAATAGAACCATGATTTAATGTTCCCACATTTACAATTTTTACACATTTAAAATTTATGGATGCTGTTGTTGACATAAAAACCTCTTGCTTTTTGGAGTCTTTAAAGGCTAGGCACAGTAGCAAAGTGTAACTATATCCTGATGTTTGCTTATATCTGTTTTTTTGATTGCTCAGATACATTTTCTAACTGATCCAAATCCGTTTTCCTAAATGTGCCCTGCATGGACAAAATGAATAACACAATTTTGTCAGAGAGATGCAAATGAAAACATGCTGGTTGCTGCTCTACTTCAAATCAAAGTGTAGGACATCCACAAATTCGTCAGATCACTATGACAAAGAAGAGACTCAAGAAACGAAAGATCAGAGCTGATGATTTCAGCAAATTTAACCCTGCTGATGTACTGTACATAGAAACAAGTGGCCCAAAGGACAGGAGACAGGACTGCTAAGAGTGATGTGAACACTTTGGATGCAAAAACGGTCATTATGAGGGCACTATGAATACTTTCTTAGTGACATGACAACTATACAAGTATCATTCATGAAAAGGAATAACAATCAAAAACAAAAACAATACAATAAATAATTCAACAGATTAAAAAGACCAAATCAGGACATTTGAAACTGGATGAAAACTATTAATCCTAAAAATAATTGCAGGACAAATATATAAAAAAAAACACAAAACACGTGACCACGAGAACCCAGGATGGTACTAACGGGATCCAAAGAAATCCTTGACAATTTCCTGCATTTAACACTTCTGTTAGTCCCTAGAAAAACAGTACATAGTTAACTGTATTCCTGTACTTCTAACTTGTTTGCCTCTTCACTTAAGTCAGAAAACTATCCAAACAAACAAGGTAAGTGTCTAAATTAAACCTGCACTGTGCCTGACTAATGTGTTGCAGTTCGGAGGATAACTTCTGTAGCAATACCATAATAATGAAACATTTTCTGACCCCATGTTATTATTTACATTTTTCTATTCAAATACTGCATATCCTTCTTTCTACCTGGGTATGGAGCTATCAGGTTGCTCAGAACATAGTTATAAATAAGTATGGGGTAATTTGAAATGGCAATGAGGAGAACAAGTATAAGAAACTTTTCCTGTCTCATTTGCTGTGATACTCAATTAACCTACGTAATGTAATTGGCTAAGTTTATGACATGGCCAGCATTTTACCAATCACCTCTTCTCCTCATTCTTTAAGTATAAATGTTATCTTTGGTAACTTGGCAATAGCTTGTTAAGTTGCTTGATGTGGGCAGTGCTTAGTTATTTTCTTTTACTAATTATGGTCAATCTCTTTGTTGTCTACTAGCTAACTTGTATAAATTTTCTCATGTTCACCAATCTATTCCCTGTAGCATCATGATATACAACACACCAATTTTCCACTGTTTTATTTAGCCTAAAAATGCAGAAAATATTTTTTTTTCCTTTTTGCAATAATTAAATTTTTTGTCACTGACCTGGTGGAAGTTTGATGTGGGGTCTGGAGTCATTGCCGCCATGCAGGGGCATCCACTACACTAGTGACTGAAACTGGTTCCCTTGTACTTATTGATGAGGTGACTACTGATAAAAGCAACATGATGAACTCCAAGGTGTGTAGACATAACTACTCAGATTCAAAAGAATGTTTCAAAACTCATTAGACACTGCAGCAGGACAATTACCAAAAGGACAGCTAAAGCAACTGAAGAGTTTTTAATGGCCAAATCAATCACTTAACCTTAATCCAATCCAACATGCATTTCACTTGCTGAACACAAAGCTAAGGCAACAAGCCTCCGAAATAAGCAGGAACTTGTGCAAAAGATGGCTGCAGTACAGGCCTGGAAGAGGATCCCCAGTGAAGAATGTCTGTTGATGTCTAGTCACAGACATGCATATAGTTAATTTGCAACCCACTATTAAACATGACAATTTTATTTTTTTGTAATTTATTCAATTACTTTTGGTTCCTTGAAATAGAAGACAACATATAAGTAGTGCTATAATTCCTACACCATTCACCCTTTTTTATTTAAATACCCTTAGTTTAATGCTGAATGTCTACAATAAAAGCTCAAGATCTTTGCTTAATTTCAATACCAGTATGTTTGGTTAGAAAATCACATGAATAACAACTGTGTCAATGTCCAAATATTTATGGACTGCATACTTTATCGATAAAACTTTGTCCCAAGGGGATATTAATGTTTTAAAAGAAGCTTAAGAAAAACTATAAAAAATAACAACAGCTCACCTCAAACACAAATAAGATTTATTCAAAAATAAATAAATAAAAATTAAAAAATAAAGACAACAGTCACAGTGAGGTATTTTAAAGGTATATTGCCATAGGAAACTTGTATAAAGGAATCACAGAAGTATTTCTTGACCCACTTCTGCTGAAATATTAGTTGGCTGAAAGTACTTAATGATAGTGTGTTAAGAGTGCAGCATTGTTTAAAATGTCCCTCAGTTTATCTTTATATTCTCTCCACCACGACTTCCTTCAACAAGTCAAGAGTTTTTCCTTTAATTGAGCCTGCCTTCTTAAATAGTTTATTCATCAAATGGGTCCCTTTTGTTACTGGCCCAGCGTTCTACATACAGCATAGAAAAATCACACTGGGTGTCACAGAGTTAGAGAACACGTAGAGGAAGTCAGTATCAACATTAAAGAAATTAAGTGTATATGGTTATTAAATATACTAAAATATTTCCTGTGTTACGAAGCCAGTCTAGCCTGTGATTAATTTGGAAAACAAAGTACATCCATGTTCACTTCCACTTCTTGAATAGTGTCCAGGTGTAGAGGCACTTTGGTGTTGTGAAAGTCAATAGCCAGTTTCTTGGTGTTACCAATGTCAAATTGCACACAATTCTCTACACGAAGAAATACATGTCTCCACCCGAGTCCTATACGCTCACTTCCCTAACCCTTGGTGCAGAATCATCAGAATGTTTATGCAGGTGATACGACTTAAGTCTTACATTTACAGTCCAAGATGTGCAGCATGAATAGAAAAGAAGAAAGGACTGTTCCTTGTGGTACTCCAGTTTTGCTCACATTCACACCAGAGAGACAGTCCTTGAGCCTCAAAACTGCAGTCTGTGGGGCAGATAGTTCATTACCCAGGACACGATAGGCTCATCCACCTGCATTTCCCAGAGTCTACCCCTTTAACACGGATGGCTGTATGGTATTGAAGGCACTGCATAAGTCAAAACATATTCTTCACATCGTCGCCAGCTTTATCCATATGGAAATAAGCCTTGTGGAGCAGAAAGAATAAAGAAAATTCAATAGTTTAAAAGTGAGTACTACCACTCTCAATAAAGACAGTTTCATTTAATCTACATTCATTCTGCTAACTTGGGAGCATGCACAGGGAAAGTGGGCCAAGACTTTATGACACTAGCTTTGGAAAATTGGCATCAGTGTGGTTTAGAAGTCAGAAGGTTTCCAATTCAATCTCCCCTAATGAGTCACTGGCTGTCCCACAGCAATTACCTAACCTGCTTGTGTTTCAACTGATAAAAATATATATGTAAAGTGCCTTGGGATCATATTCACTATGGAAAGGCACTGTGTCTTGACAGCACTATTAAGGCAGTATAGGCCTTGGCTGTTCAAGAATGACACTGGCTGTCTTCAGAATCTAAGAGAAGCCTACAGTTTGATCATGCTTAAACAAACATCATAACTTTATTTTGATGTAATTTATCAATATGAAATTTACAGTAGTAGTGGGAGGTATTTATAGGTGAAATTGCCTTCAAGCTACATTTGGTGGCCCAAGAAAACACTGCATTCTCCATGAGATGCAGCAGAACTGGAAGTTGTGGTTTGAAGCTTAAATTTACTGCATTCTGATGTGTCTTATTCTAATGCAGCATTCTTAAGCATCTGGAAAAGTGAGAAATTCATGCACTAAGCAAGCATAACCTCCGATGTAGCACTGGTATGCTACACAGAACATTTTGGCATACACTTGTGAGGTGGTACTGAGAACAGACTGAATGGGAAATGGTGTCTGGAAGAGGGGCACAGTGCAGGATTAAATCCACACAAAAAAGTCACCAGAACATAGACAAGGTGTAGAGTAAATTACAGCAGAAAAGAATCCATGCAAACCAGTGTGGGAAAGGTAAGGTGAATAGGAGCAGTGCGGCCTAAGTTTATCCTTGCTATACCAACAGGACAATAGGCAGAGGCAGCAGACTATGAGACAGACAGACAAACAGAACCACAGCCTAAAGCAGATGCATGCCATGCTCCAAAGGACACTAAATGAAAAGCTTGCCTATTATTCTACAGAAAATAAACATCAGAAAAGGATGACAAATTGTAGCAGGACCTCCTAGTTAACAAATGGATATGAGCAGCCACAGGATGGGGAAGCTAAAGGTAGGTTGCCAATTCTTAGTGAGTCCTGGTAAAAAAATAAAATCACATGTTGATAGTACTCTATGATTCATCCACTAAACAGAACAGGTTAGCACTGTGATTCAAAGGCAACAATTACCCATTAAGTTGTCTTGGAGGACAGATCCAAAAGCATCATATGTAACAGTTGCTTGTACAAGTTATTTGGAACTGTAGTCATTGTATCAAGGTGTGGAAGAAAACCCAAAATGTCACCCTACGCTGAGGAGTAATTGGTCTGGATGGTCAGATAAGATCCAAGAACCACCAAGAAACAGGTCTGCCATGAACTGGAAGCTGCTGAACACTGTTGTCACTGTCCACAGTCAAGTCAGTAGTACATCAACGTGGGCTGAGAGGCTGCTGTCTAATAAAGAAACCCATGCCCCAAAATCAATACCTTCAAGCTCAAATAAAGACTTATCACATAGACAATGAAAAATCCTGGATTTTTATGGTCAGATGAAACAAAGACTGAGATGTTTGATGACAGTGACCAGAGGTATGTTTGGAAGAGAAAAGGTGAGGCATTTAACCCCAAGAATACTGTGCCAACTGTTAAGCAAGGTGGTTGCATTATGCTTCTGGCTGCCAGTGGAACCTGTGCATTGTACAAAGTGGATGGAATAATGAAATAGGAGAATTACCTCAGAACTTTTCAGCTTAACCTCAAACCATGAGATACAAGGTTGAAAATTAGATAGAACTAGGTACTCTCCAACAGGAAAATGATCCTAAACATACATCCAGGCTGGTTTTGTAATGGCTACATCAAGCTAACATTAAACATTTAAAACCATCTTCCTTAAGTCCTGGCCTCAACTCTAATGAAGATATGTGGATTGTGCTTAAAGGTCAGGTCTACGCCAGGAAACCAAAACATTTGGTTGAAACCTCCAATTCTGCCAAGAAGATGGGCCAAATATTCAATCAGAATTCTGCCAGAAGCTTGGTTGAGGTGAAATGCGCTAAGGGACAATTAATCAAATATTAGGTGTGTTCTTTATAGATTTTTTTATCCTGTATGCATAATCTGGACCCTGTGATTGTTTTAGAAAACCAAGAATTAAAACTTGTGCACTAAATTTGAGTTTATTTTTGTAATAATAATGTATGTTATGGCACAATATGCATAGGAACGGGAGTGTGACTGCTTAGGCCAACATCACCCCAGCCTTATGACTGGCTATCTAAGTTAATAAGTTGAATAAAAACTAATTAATCTTGGAGTATTACAAATTATTTTAGTATAGTATGCTAAGTCATCTCTGAAGCCATTTCACAACTGCAGGATTCATTAAAAAATTGTCTGTTTTACCATCCATCCAAAAGTATAAACATTAAAAAGAACACTCTCCTTATAAAGTTTATATTTCAATTATTTTACCTTTACTTTTTATTCATAAAAGAAACCATGTTTGTCGATCTGAATGTTTACCATATTACACTAGTTACAATCATAGTATCAGTTTAATTTGTAGTTAATTTATTTTCAATGGCACACTGATCATGTTAAAAAAATTACCAAAAAGATTGTCTGCTTTACGTAAAAACAGCTCAGTATGACTGCTATTATACATACAGTACATTTACAAAAGTTTCCAACATTTAATTTTGGATGGAACTTCATATAAAGGCTCAGAAAAGATTTGATCATTTTCCTCAATAAATAAATGACCAAGCATAATATTTTTGTCTCATTTGTTTAACTGGTTTCTCTTTATCTACTTTTAGGACTTGAGTGAAAATCTGATGATGTTTTAGGTCATATTTATGCAGAAATATAGAAAATTCTAAAGGGTTCACAAACTTTCAAGCACAACTGTACATGCTAGTGTATAAATTATTTCCTTATTTAGAACTGAACAAATTTAACTAGTTATTTCTTCACAAAGCACCTCAAGGCCCTCCTGGATATGAAAAGAACAGAACAGGTCCTGTCATCCATGAACTACCTATACTTTTCTTATCCTGACAGCTTACCATCTAATCCCAAGGGTTATCTTGTATTCTTCCTTACATTTGGTTTTGTTGCTATTACATTTTCCTTTCATGATAAGAGGTAACCATCACGGCTTCCATCCATATCCAGAAACATCACCAGGAAACACAAATGAACTAAAACAATGCATTTATTAAATAAAAAAAAGAAACTGAGGAGTGTTGATACCTCAACATAAAACCCAGAAAACAAACTTAAAACCTCTGGGTCTACTTAAACAGCAGCTAACGTTCTTTCAAACTAGTGGGGGTTCCTCATCCACCTGCCCATCACAGTGCCACATCAAGCAATCCCTTTGTGACCACCTCCCCAACCCCCAGCCCCTATTTCTCTTCTTAGGTCCTGGTCTCTCTTTGTGCCTTTCATTTGAACATTTGGCTAATTTACACAGGTCTTGATCATAGCATGTGTACATTTCATAACAGCACAGTGGAGAGGGTAATTTAAACCGCAACAGAGGGCCACTTCTAGGCAAACCTTGTAATTAATTTGGGGGTCTGGATTAACTTTCCATTTATTCTGGGAACACCAGAGTAGAACAACTACTTCTGATATCCCCTACACTTCAAAGTATACAGATTCCTTTAATGGGTTAGGCACCCAAGAGGAGCCTCCTCTGTGGCATGCACCGTTAGAGGGACAACACAGTTCCATATATTGCCTTCTGAAACTCTGTACCTTCTAGTGACCAGGAATTGACGTCACTTCTGACATCTCTTCCCTTCACCATTCCTCTCTCTCGATTTATTTTTGTTCATAACCTTTTGTAAAGTGTAAAAAAAAAAAAAAAAAAAAAATTATTAGGAGTAGCGCTTGTCGATTGTAAATGGGAAATAACTTCAGGGCTTGTCAGATACAATACCTCCCCCTAGTTGAGGGTCAGTGATGTAGTTTAATGCCTCTTCATTTATTTTGCTCTCAGAGCAGAAGATCAACAGCATGAAGAACCTTGACTTCACTTCTGCTTCCAGCAGTTTCAGCCCACCTTTTTTTTCAGTGGCCAATATAAAAGGACACCGCCAACAGAAGACTTCGTCATTTTGATTTACATCCCAGAAGATGAATCTCTAGCAATGCTGGCTGACATTACAGTAACAAATTATACGGGGTTTACCATCTGGTGCCCCAAACCTTTACTGTTGTCGGTTTCTTCTCTTACACACTGTATACAAAAATAGCAAAAGGCATTTCTTTGCAATAACTTATCTAGTTCAAAATTTTACGGTCTTTCACATGATGGTCAATGTGCCTCGATGAAATAGGACTTTTTTTTTAATAAGATATGTAACATTGGCAAAGTAGAACAGCCTATCATAAAACTTCCAGTTCATATTCGTTTTTCCAGCTGTCAGTGAGAACTAAAAATACATACCTATTGAGGGTGATTTGAAAGGATATTTGTCAGGCAGGTCTACTCGAACTTTCCACACACCTCCTTCATATGGTGCTTAGAAAAAAAGATACAGAAAAGCAGAAATTTAGTCCTACCAAAATAATGTGAAGTAAAAATCAAAACAAAAGGATAAAAATAGGTTTATTAGATAGAGTTAACACTCGAAAATGTTAACTGTAAAATCAAGTGAGTGATATGTGCAGTTTTCATTATAAACACAAATTAATACTTCAGACTAAATCTATTTCTAAATTAATAAGCAGGTCTCACAGAAATTCTTAAGAACAAAAAAGCAGCAAGCTCCCAGAGTATATGATAATGAGCACTTCGGTAAAAAATACTGTTAATAACAATAATAATAACAACAACAACATTATAACTGAGAACTTTATGTCAGTGAAATTAATTTATGAAAATTTAAAAAAATGGCACAATTCACATATCAGAAGAGCTACATAAGCCTGAACATCCTAGGTACAAGACCACCTCGCTAATCTGCATTGCAATTAATCTAAATCAAAATTGGCAGTATGTTGAAGAAGTTAGTTGCAATGTCGTGGATTCCATGTGTCAAGAAGCCATCATCTTCTTCCTTTACACTGTCATTGCTCCTCCTGTTTGCTCTCTCAGCAATGAAAGGGATCATGGTTTCTGGAGGTATTAAAGTGATTAAACCATCATACAATCTAAAATGCTGGCAGAGCCGAGTTGCTCAGAGAGTAAGATAAAATCTTTAAATTTGTTAAATATAATTTCATTATTGGTACAAAGATGATTTTATGAATAGCACCATAATAGTGCAGTCAATTTCCAAATGATTCAAAGTGAGATACGTACAATCACTAACATTTTAAACAAATGCCTAATCGCAATTAAATGTTTCAATAGGACTGTCTTTAATATAAACACTGAGCAACGTTAGCTTGTCAACTTGGGAAGAACGCATCACATTTTTAGGAATGTTTATATTTTTCTACTTTTAAAGAGCAGTAAAGACGAGAATTAGCTTAATCCACTGTCTGCATCAACTATTCTAACACCTTTACAAATTTCCAGAACTACAGATGGACAGTCAATTCATAACAAGACAAATTTTAATTGGCTCATTGTAAGTTTGAGAAACTTCAAATCAGTCTTAATTTAAATGTCTTTAAGATATGGGAGAAAATCGCGTGCACCAAGACCAATGCACGTGTGTTCACTAATGAAATGTTAGTCTTAAAAGTAATTATAGAATTGGTTTTATCTTTCCCCAAACTAAATTTATCACTGTCAACAATTACCAATTGTTTCATTTCATGCTAGCCTAAACAAGCTGTTATGAAAGCCATACAAATTTATGAAATGAAGTAAAGGAAGAACCCTGGAGGGGCTGCCAGTCAAAAGTCCTACTCACATGGAGCCTATTAAGAATTGTCAATTAAGGTGTCAATGATTGTTTGGGGAACTGGAGAAAAACCCATGCAGATGCAAGGAAAATGCAGAAGCTCAATTCAAATGGTGTCGGGGCGTGGGGATTAATCCAGTACATTAGATTTGGGAGACAGCAGACTAATCAATGCTCCTCAGAAGCACCTGCTGTCAAATGTTTACAACATGCATTAACTGTTGGAAAGAAAAAAAAAATCTTAGCTATAATCACAAACATAGCAACTACCATGCACTTCTGTAAACTATGAATATTTGTTATCTACAAAGATTTAGATTACAACTCTTACTTAACTTTAAAATGTATATAGTAACAATAATAAAGAAACAATGTATACTTACTTCCTTGTGGTCCATAAAACTTCACTACAAATTCATTGAGTCCTCCAAGGATTGTAACTTCATGTTTACTTTCAATACTACATTTGAATTAAGGAAACAGCTTTGCAAAGTTTCACATTTTAAAGTTCTGTCCTTAACACTTAGCTAAGATATACTATTAGATGCCTGTTCAGTACTGGACTAGGGGTTTAAGTCACAGTCCTTACTCTAGTCCAATACGGAAGAGGAAGACATAAACAGTAAATGATTCAGAAGGCTTAGCTTCATTTAAATTGAAGAAATCATTAATGACACTGCACTAAGTGGAATTAGATTGCATTTAAAAATTTCTATTAACAGCGGTCAAAATAAAAAATTGTTTTTTATACACTGTTAAAAGTTTTAAACACTGAAAACCACACTGAAAGCATCTGGATATATATTTTTTGTTTACAGGTGGGGAAAATGCAACAAGATGACAACTAATAATACAAAATAAAAATATTACATTGTGCCAATACAGTGCTAAATCTCATTCTAGTAAACAGAAACTACATTCATTTGAGTTTTTCAAATAAAACCTTTTATAAATGACATCAAAAAATGTTTAATTATTCTAAGAATTCTTGAGAGTTGTGTTCTTATTTGGTAATCATATCGTAACTACAGTACATCAAGATTTGTATGATTGGAAAGCCAATAGCCTTTAAGGGATGCAAAATTTTTATCATTAAGTGAATAAAATTAATCAATCATTATGGTTTTCTTTATTTCAGATCTATCTTTTAAATGCACAGTGTACCTTAAAACTTTATTTAGTATACACCCGTAATATAAATTACAACAGATTGATATTACTGGGTAGACTGGAGAAATAAAATAAATTGAAACAAAGCAGCAAAATTTTACAAATACAGCATTAAGACCACCATGGTAGAAAACTGAGTTATACTGTATAAAAAAGTATTGATTACTACCATTAATTAGGTTGAAATGTCATTTACCCATAGAGAAATGTAAACTTTCTTTAAATGAACATTGAAATGATCAGAGCACCATCAACTGTATAGCTGCTTCAAGAACAGGGCATTCTTAGTCAGTGTTATACAGTGCAGTAGTATACGCTGGTTTTTGTTCTAACCAAACAATGACTTCAGACAAAGCTGATTGATGGCTGATGCAAGTCCATTAAATCACACTTGCCCCCCTTATAAAATAATGACTACAATCAGATAAGATAAAAAGGACAAATGCCCCCCATGTACTGGTGTGTAAATTAGGTTATTATTCTTCACTATCCTTTAGATAATTAAATAAGCTAATAGCTCCAACCAAGAATTGGGCATAATTAACAAAATATGTAATATATGCACCTTTGAATCATAGAGGCTGAGAAATGAGAAAAAAAAAAATAAGTTGAAATCTAGTTGATATAGCTAAGCACTGGTTTCTAAAATGTCTGCCTAATTCTATCAGACAAATGAAATAAGAGAGTGGAATGACAACTGTAACTACCCATTTTATTCTATGAAAAGCACAAAATTAAATCAATAATGGAACTGGATTGAAACAACACCTTTAATTTCTGTGGGGTTACAGGACCAGGATCAAGGACCACCATCACCGATCAGATTTGCAATTTTATTAATTCCTTCTGTTACTTGTATTAAAAATAATGAGATGTCCAAAGCTGCTTCAGATTTAAAGACACACATGCTGTTTTATTGAGCAACAAAACACAGCACAAGATACTCTGATTTTGTCTCTAAAATAGCTGTAGAGAATGTCCTTAGATACCTGGTACCACAGGCACTAAAATTACACAGACACAGAACTTTTCTTCCCTGAGATGATGTAGAGCAATATTCCTTCAGTTATGCTTTATCAATTTTAGGAAAAAGCCAAAGTGAAGAAAAGTGTACTCGACATCTTTACTTTAAAGTGAATCTAACATTTTAGAAAGGCTCCTACTCTCCCATCAAATCTTATGCTGCAAAAGACAAGGAGAAATAAATATGCATATCTCTATAATGCCAGACGTACATTTCTGTTGTAAAATGCAAACTCACAAAAGGTGTATTCAAATATTTTTTGACAGATTTAGAGTCACAAATGATAGTCCGTCACTGTCAAAGTTGCCATAAATGTAAACTGTCAACATATTTATACTCTTAAATTTAAGTCAATGATTTTACTTGATGTATTGCTAACAGGGCAAAACACAAGTGATGTTGAAACTGAGTGAAGAGCACTAAATAAAGTGAAGTTTCTGAGTGAGTTATAATCACAGCAATGAGAAGTCGTAATCACAGCAATGAGAAGTCAAGCAAGAGGTCAGCATTTTAGGATGATGTTTTTAAAAGACAAAGTTTCTGGCATTCAAAGCAGACAAGATATGCCTTACATTTACACAAGCAATTATCTGTGCAAAGCAACACTTTCTGAAATGTGTATCTCAAACTTGAACCATAGAGGAGAAAGACTGGATCACCGTTTTTCAAATAATACCATAACATGCATCAATAGTACACAATTACAACAAACAGCTAGACGGCCTTTTGTATCATTGGCTTTTTTTTTTAAGCTAGCTATATATAAGTTTAAAATTTAATATTCACAACAGTATCACTATGGTCATTGCTTGAAGTGGGCTACGACTCACCAGTACTCAGAAATGGCATTTCTTAATTTTCCAGAATACTTGCAGTGTTAGAAATCAGATGGTACTCACTAGTAAGCAGTTATGACACATCTAATTTTTTGTACTCTTTGGCATATGGCCATATTCATATTTTCTTTCAAGTACTCCATACTGGCACTTCTTACATTCTCTCAGTACTACAATGCACACATGTTAATATCTATCTCCTGGCAATTTTAGCTAGGAGCAGCCTCAGCAGCCCAAAATAGTAGTTATTATATGGGGAATAATAAAGAACAAATGTGGTAATAAGATATGAAGTAATTGTGGCTTAAGTGAGTTGGAGAGTGTATACTGTGAAATCACTATCTTCAATCATCCACTTCTCAATTGAGTAATGACTTTACTCTTTCTAGATGAAAGTAACTCCTTAAATCTTCATTCTTGTAGGAAGGAATATTGCCATTGGCAGCATGTTTAAAGTGAACACTTCCGTGGTGTGGACGATGCATAAAATGAGAAAGCCATGTGTAGACCCAATGACATTAAGCTCCAACAAGTGCTAAAATTAAACTAAACATGGCAAATCTGCAAAATGTGGAACTAGCATGATCAATTATTTCTGCAAAATGTCCCATTATAAAACTAGCTGTGCTACCTATATAAAAGGAGTTGAAATCTAAGTAATCAACGTAAACCTCAGAGTGAATGTTTACAGTGCAACATTTATTGAAATTGCATTTGTCATTTCAACAGATGGTGCATCACAAACATTTGTAGTAATAAAACGCATTGCTATAAATGTTTGTAATGCGCCATCTGTTGGAACAACAAGTGCAAAGCATTTATATTACTACAAACGCTTGTGATGAATCATTGTTTAATATCAAATGCAATGCACAGGTCTCTGCTATATGCCATTTGGTATGAGATTCATAAAAGCAGTGTTAATGTTCGTGAGGCAAAATCTGTTGAAATGACAGAGACATAGCAACCAAATAGACACACAGATACTTGTGCTTTTATTGAGATGATAGTGTATTACCCATCACTGCCAGGAATATGTTTGTAAGCTAATTCTCAAATATCTGAAGGCAACTTAGGATGCAAACAGAAAAGGCAGAAGATAAACAGGATAAACACAAGGAAAAAACATTTTTTGGAATGTGAAACCTAATATTACAGGTAGTTTCAAAAAAGTCTCATCAATTCGTTTTAAACCTTCTGATCAGCGATACAGCTTGTGCAGTGAGGCGCTGTAATTTGTGAAACACACAAAAGCTATCTAAATGCACCTTTAAAAGAAACTTTATTAAGGTCACAGAACCTTCGTAAAGGTCACCACTCTTAGTCAGTTTCTTGTGCATTCCATAAAGCCTTGAATGTCAGGAGAATCAATGGAGAGAGCCATTTGCAATCTGTAAGTGATACCACGGTGTCCTGATTGCCAGTAAGTTTTTAATAGAGTGGCAAGACAGAGGACCGTCCAAGATCTGTTCAACCAAATGATGACACCAGTATAGGACATATCAACTTGTCCATGTGAGAGGTCACTTCAGATTTGCCACCTGTACTGCTCAAACTGCCAAAATCAATATCAACACAGTAAGATAGAAGCCCAGTGTTGTTGGCCTTAGGGCAAGGTGACCTGTCACACACCCCAGTTCAGTCCTGGAGTACAGTTTGGATGCAGGTTTTCATTAAACCTGTATTACAAATAGACAGGTCAGTCTCACTTCTAAATGATCCAATTGCTGAATTAGTCTTTTTCTTATTTTGTATTCAGAAATATGTGCTATTATATTTACATGGAAACAAAATTTTGCTTTTTTGTTATAAATTGAAATGTTACATTTATTATATCATATTATTTTAAATTTACCTTTACCAGTGGTGTTTACTTCCTTAACTGTATCCTAATACTGATGATTAGTGATAAGCACTACAGGAACAGATATAAATGACACTGAATATTAAAGGGAAGCAGCTACTTCAGTATAAAATTCAATTGTGAGCTACTTAATAAGAAAAGGCTTAAATGACTAGAACATAAAAAAGAGCAAAAGCAAGAAAAATAGCAATACCTAATGTCACATACACACACAAATTCCCCAGAATTTAACAAAACCATTTTGTACTTTTTGGATTGACACAAAAAAGGCAGAAACTGGGAATTAGGAGCTAGTTTAATAAATACAGGTGTCCAGGTCAAAGCAGGAGGAGGTTGGTCTACAGGACTAAAATTGAGGACCACTTAGTTAAATCTTTAATTGCTATCTATACCACAAATGAATGTAACATTGAAATAGTGGCTCTGCTCTAAAATTTTGTGTCACTTGCACCTGTGTATGCACTGCTCAGCACTAATTGTCAGTATTTGGATTAAAGGAGCAAACTCCACAGAAATAAGATGAATGAAAAAAATCATAAAAGAAAATTAAGTGCTTAAAACTATGACAAACACATTTCTGAAATTCTTCTAAATGCAAGTATCATATTAGAGCACATTTCTAAATGCACAATAAGCAAACAAAAAAGGCAGGCTAAACAATTTATGAAACTGGATGGAACTGAAAAGCCTGCAGCCACAGAGGTAAACCAAGATAGAATTTGGGAACCTCTGTCCAAGATAAGATACTACAGTAAGTCAATACCAGGTCACACACAAATACTGTGGTCACAACAGTCCCAAGCAGTGGATGCTGCTACAGAGAGGCTCCTTTGGTCTGTCTTCTTTCCTGATTTTAACCTCATGCACCATCTTTGGAATGCTCCAGATCACATTACCCACTTATGTAGACATACAGTGCATCCGGAAAGTATTCACAGCGCATCACTTTTTCCACATTTTGTTATGTTACAGCCTTATTCCAAAATGGATTAAATTCTTTTTTTTCCTCAGAATTCTACACACATCACCCCATAATGACAACGTGAAAAAAGTTTGAGTTTTTTGCAAATTTATTAAAAATAAAAAAAAACTGAGAAATCACATGTACATAAGTATTCACAGCCTTTGCGCAATACTTTGTCGATGCACCTTTGGCAGCAATTACAGCCTCAAGTCTTTTTGAATATGATGCCACAAGCTTGGCACACATATCCTTGGCCAGTTTCGCCCATTCCTCTTTGCAGCACCTCTCAAGCTCCATCAGGTTGGATGGGAAGCATCGGTGCACAGCCATTTTAAGATCTCTCCAGAGATGTTCAATCGGGTTCAAGTCTGGGCTCTGGCTGGAGCAATCAAGGACATTCACAGAGTTGTCCTGAAGCCACTCCTTTGATATCTTGGCTGTGTGCTCTGGGTCATTGTCCTGCTGAAAGATGAACCGTCGCCCCAGTCTGAGGTCAAGAGCACTCTGCAGCAGGTTTTCATCCAGGATGTCTCTGTACATTGCTGCAGTCATCTTTCCCTTTACCCTGACTAGACTCCCAGTTCCTGCCGCGGAAAAACATCCCCACAGCATGATGCTGCCAACCCCATGCTTCACTGTAGGGATGGTATAGGCCTGGTGATGAGTGGTGCCTGGTTTCCTCCAAACGTAACACCTGGCATTCACACCAAAGAGTTCAATCTTTGTCTCATCAGACCAGAGAATTTTGTTTCTCATGGTCTGAGAGTCCTTCAGGTGCCTTTTGGCAAACTCCAAGCGTGCTGCCATGTGCCTTTTACTAAGGAGTGGCTTCCATCTGGCCACTCTACCATACAGGCCTGATTGGTGGATTGCTGCAGAAATGATTGTCCTTCTGGAAGGTTCTCCTCTCTCCACAGAGGACCTCTGGAGCTCTGACAGAGTGACCATCGGGTTCTTGGTCACCTCCCTGACTAAGGCCCTTCTCTTCTGATCACTCAGTTTAGATGGCCGGCCAGCTCTAGGAAGAGTCGTAATGGTTTCAACCTTCTTCCACTTACAGATGATGGAGGCTACTGTGCTCAATGGGACCTTCAAAGCAGCAGACATTTTTCTGGAACCTTCCCCAGATTTGTGCTGTCTCGGAGGTCTACAGACAATTCCTTTGGATTCATGCTTGGTTTGTGCTCTGACATGAACTGTCAACTGTGGGACCGTATATAGACAGGTGTATGGCTTTCCAAATCATGTCCAATCAACTGAATTTACACAGGTGGACTCCAATTAAGCTGCAGAAACATCTCAAGGATGATCAGGGGAAACCGGATGCACCTGAGCTCAATTTTGAGCTTCATGGCAAAGGCTGTGAATACTTATGTACATGTGCTTTCTCAATTTTTTTTATTTTTAATAAATTTGCAAAAATCTCAAGTGAACTTTTTTACGTTGTCATTATGGGGTGTTATGTGTAGAATTCTGAGGAAAAAAAATGAATTTAATCCATTTTGGAATAAGGCTTTAACATAACAAAATGTGGAAAAAGTGATGCGCTGTGAATACTTTCCGGATGCACTGTATAACCCTCAGTGTGACAATGGACCAGTAATTTAATCATGCTCTTTTAAAGGAATCGGATAATATCCCACAAGTGCAGATTGAGAGGCTCATTGGTTGCATGTGCCAGAGGGTCAAAGAGTGCTGTCTACAAAAGACCCGCCATACAAGATACTGAATAAATGTAAGAAAACTGTGCTAATGCTCATAGTTATTGTTTTCTTGTTATTTTTGATGTTATATTACATTGTGTTCCCATAATTCGTTTTTGTGTATTATTTCAGAAATTAAGTTGCTTTACAGGATTAACAAAGGTTGCAGGTTTGTAAAATGAATGTGAAAATGGGTTTACTGGTATTGGGCTAGTTAAAATTGATGTATACATACACTTTATTAGAATCTTACACTCCCCAAGATAGTCACTTCTAAGGAAGTTATTGATAATTATAAACGTTCCATTCTGTTAAAGACTTCATACCATTTACTGAACAGATTTATCATCACTTGTCATTACATGAGTAATTCAGTTACTCACAAATGTTCATAGCACTCATCCTGTTAAAATGTAGGGGTTACTAGACACAAAGTATAGATTCAGAACTCATATTTAAAATTTTATGAAATAACATCCTTTTTAATGCTATTAAAATAATAATGCAAAACTGACAATATCAAGCAAGCGAAATGTTTCTAAACTGACCTTTATTTTACAAAAATGTTATCACACTATTTACCTATTCAAGTCTTTGATGCCTGCTGCCTACTCCAGCTTCTGACTGTGGAGCTTTTTTTGTTCTAGCATTCAAATTTAGGCTAAAGAACCTAGTAAATGTTCCCTACTAATAGTGGATTCAAGTTACCCAAGTAAACAAATTCTGTGTTTACATTTATTATAATTACAAGCAATTTTGTTAGTTTCCTCAAGAAAAGTGTTTAGACAAGAAAAAGCACACAAAGCACAAATGAACTAATATGAGACTTGAATGATGACATCTAGAAGTTTAATGATTAGCTTAATAGTTACATGTAAGTTTGTTTTGCTTGTTTATCTGTTTGAAAACTCTGGAAAGAGAACAGATTTTTAAATTAGTAAGCTCAAGTCCACCCATGCCAAAGAAAGCATTGTTCTGCCTGACTTGAGGCCACTGTTTTTGACTAGTGCAGGGATAGGTTTAAAGTATTCGTGAAATGAATGGCAAAATGTGTTCATCTAGTAAGTAGCTGGTAATTAGACATTTAAATTCAAACCCTTGCTACCATCTGTTTTCTTCAGCTAGTAGTATATATTATATTGCTTTAAGACCACTTTGTGACTAAAGAACACTGAAGATGCTAAAGCAAAGTTGCACTTTTCTTAAAAAGCTACTAGGCATGCATCAGAACAATTAATTTCATTTGAAAGCCTCTTGATCATCTAATTAAACTTTTCACTTGACATTTTAAAATTGCTTACTTTACCATCTATGATTCCAAATAAGATAAAAAAAAATGAATGCCTAAATTACAAAAACAAGGCCATTAATAAAAATTCAATAAAAATTTTACAATTAACACTGACAATACTGAAAATATTTTTAGTGTTAACCATCGGACATTGTTTATGGATGTGGAAGGTGCAAATTATTACAAAGTTGTGATTAAAACACATTTGAAATAAAAATTAAATCATGCAGAGGCAGTTGTACAACCACTGTCCATTAAACAAAAGGTTGCAAAGATCTCAGTAATCAGTAAGACCGTATACTGAACAGCATAAGCTAGAGAAGAGTACAGTTCTTGAAAACCTTAATAATACTAAATATAAGATGCTTAGTCAGTGCCGATGCTAAGTTATTGTGTGCCCTAGGCCAAATTTATTAGGGCGTCAACCGACTGTTCGGTAGCTAACCTGTGCAGCTTGGTTTTCCTCCCCCTTATGAAATGCCTTAGGTGAACGCTTAATTTGCCTTAATGGTGGCGTCAGCCTTGTGCTTAATGAGTAGCATTCCCAACTACAAATGTCTGTCAATTTCTCAGAAATCTATATTTAATTTCATTATTGATTTCTGCATTTAAAGTTCATACTGTAGTCTTGATGGTAAGTCCAAGACTTACTAACCATATTGAATTAAAAATGCCTGATGATACTAAATGAAGCCATCACTTAAACTATGCCATTTTCTGGCACCACATCTGTCTAATGACATTTTGCAAAAAGACAAAAAAAAACAATTAAAACTGTCACAAGTAAATGCTATAGATGCAGGAAAGTACTGGGTAGGTTTGATATTTTGACACAAGCAAAATTCCTAGTATAGTAAGCCTGGGTATTTCTTCAAGTTTTGAGAGTTAAAATTCCAGTTGTGAAATTAATTTTTCCTCAGTAATGTTATTTGTCATTAATCCAATAATGAATGCAGCATCTTACAGTCATGTTGCACTCAATAGCTTATTCATTTTATCAAAAACTAAATAAAACACAACCATTATTCAGCCAATATTACACAGAATAAAACACACACACAAATCTCATTTTAATTAGCTAGAGACTGTTATAATAACTGATTTGTGATATTTGTTAATTTGATCATTACTATTTTTAATGCAGTAAACACACTGTCTACAAATTCAAATCATGTAGCATTCTCTTGCAACCAGATGACCACAAAATTCCTTCTCAACAAGTTAATTATCATCTATATCCTAAGGGGAAGAACTTACAAAATGAAACAAAAATCTTAGCTATAACATTATAGCACAACGACAAATATACTTTCCATTTACACTGCCATTAGCTAAATCTAATCCTATTTCCAGGAAAAAAACAGGCCCTAAAATCATGAATTGGTGACAATAAACCCACTGTGGTGTTGCAAGTGACACTGCCAAATTACATTCTTTACTCATTCATTTAAAAATATATTAGAAAAAAAATTGCAGAGGCAACAGTTATCATTAAATCATTTACATAAATTCACAAATTACTCAAGTTGTAACCATTTAACTGTGAAACAGAAATCATAAAAATAAATTTCCCTTAAACAAAGCAAATTCAGCTTAATATACACCAAAATAAACGTAAAACTAATTTAGGCGATATCAAAAATGCCTAAACAAACCAATCCTGCATTTATTTTATTTAGCCGTTTGTTAACATCTGTTACTCTCAAATTAATTCCAGTCAGAGCTGAAAGAAACAGATTGACGGTTAACTGATGTTTTCATTTTTATAATCGACTTATTTAACACATTGGGTAGACAAATCACAGCAAGATATACTCATGCAAAGCAGTAGTAAAGCTAATTATTATAGAGACTAGCCAAAGTCTAGTCTAAAGCCTTCCCACACAAGGCCTATATTCTTCTGGTTTCTGCTTCACCAACACAAATATCTGAGCATTTTCTGGTGAACACAAGGCTCATTTTGTCAGCTAACTGAAAATGATAGAAAAAACGTATAGTTACAGAGACTGGATAAAAGGTTATCTAATTTAAAAAGGTTTTCATATTCATTACCATTTGTGCTTTCTGTCATGTAACAGGGAGGACAATTGGCTAACTTCCTTGCATAAAAGTTGGTGCAACAGTGATAAAACTTATTTTGTATATTTTTTTATTAGAATGATCTTCAGCTGTTTATTTCATGGCACTAAACAAAGATAATGTTTTACGCATTTTTAAGAATGAATGTATAAAGCATTGGCTTTTAACAGTTTCAGAAGCAAGTTGCTCATTTTAGGGCAAATTTTGCATTTTGCAAATGAAAAACAGAACATGAGAAAAAATTTATATCAAAAGCCTAACCAATTCTCCTACAAAAGAACAAATAGAAACACGGCCAAATTACACACAATGGTAGAATACACTTATACTTAAGCAATGTGATAAAAATAAAATTTAATGCCTACAGTAATTAGTTTACAGGAGGCAAGAGAACTATCCCAAGTCTACAACATTCACTATCATTCCAAAAACCTGTCCTCCAGTTTGATCCATTATCTAACAGATACTTTAAACTCTTATTAAAGTCCTGATATACTGGTAATACGTCTTTCATCCCACAAAAATCAACTGATTCCTTTACCCTTGTTTAAATTTTGAAGCTCTAAAGGTTATGAGAGTTCATTTTATTGAACAAATCAAGACGATTACATAATTTCTGACTAAACCTAATTTATTCCAAAACACGTTTGCTGTCTAATGCTCTTGAATTTACTGTATTATATATATTTTAACATGTGATTATTTTTTGCCTGGATTCCAGTTTCACGTTTCCCATACTGAATTAGCTTATACAAAACATGAATGACCTCCTCCACAACACCTTCTTCAAAAACTGCTTCACGTTTGCATCACAGCTGACCACAACAGCAAACACAACTCAAAAACTAATGTTGGCCCTACTGACACCTGCTACGCCATTTGCTCCTATGCAAATTTTAATTACTTTGGAGAAAATATGTTATTCTACTTACACATTACATGGTTTTTGATTGCTGGCAAAAATCTGAAAAAACAAAGATTATATACATCATCTTGATAAAATTTGAAAAAAAATCCCAAATTATACTTTAGTCTTATATGAACCAAAATCATATAACTGCGCATTCACTACATTTGAAACTAAAAATCCAAGTAACATCATATCAAAACAGCTGTATGTAATGGTTTGGTAAGGAATCTCATTGGCACAAGTCCAGCTAAAAATAAACACAAATGATCAACACTAAATGTCGCATTACAATGCACCAAAATTAAAATACAAGTGATAAAACACTTTCAACCCTAAAAGCAGCAGTGGGATGAATGGCCATATCACAAAGCAGCCGCACAGCAAAATAGTTGACACATTAAGCAGCCAATATAAAAGGACATTTCCAGGATTGTCAGAAAAGTTATTCATGTAAACAGCATTCAACTTGGTTACCATGATACATGGAGTTTTACAGGTTTTCAGAATAAGAAAGCAAATTTAGCTTGACCCAATGATAATACAGTGCGATAAACTATCATGTCAATGTTTAAATAAGGCATAAAATATTTTTTACATTAACAAATTAATGTGTTTAAAAAAATTTTTGTACAAATTCCTTAATCTACAAATATTCTACAAAATATAATTGTCTAAAACACTAAATAGACATTGGGAAAGAGAAAGATAAACAATACTAAGAAAAAAAAAAGACACTAATGCAAATCCAATGGAGAAAATATGAGATTTTATTATATATATTATATATGAAAACACAGTGAACTGTTTTTCAATTTTCTGAATACTTTTTTTTTTAAACGACTGGGCTATAAGAAGTCTCGGTCTACCCCTTAAGAGGATATTCAATAAATCGTTTGCCAAAGTCGTCTTACACAAAACTGACTCTGATTGTGGAAGACACAAGAATATTTTTGAAGTATGAGAAGTTCTTATAAAGAGATTTTTAATGAAATGTTAATGTGATCCATTTTTGAGGCACACAACTACTTAATTTTTTTCTAAAAAACACTTTTAATGGTTAGTTATTGAAGCAAGACAAACATGGAGAAGAATGTTCTCTGCTTCCACCACAACATTCACATATACAGTAAGATAATGTATTTGTAAGAATGCACTCGTTATTCCAAGAATCAAACTAAAAGGAGTAGAGAGAAATGAAAAAAGCTAATCATTTTTGTGTACTGCAACAACACTGGTCAGGATTTAGCATTTTACTTGGGTCATTTTATTTAACAGATCTGCAGTCATGAATTGAATAAACCAAAAGTGCTTACGTTAGGTTTCAGTTGTCCCAGAACAAAAAAAAAAAAAAAAGTGCAATGCTTGCCGTTTCTTATTTGTTTGTGTCAAACAAGGATTATTCTGCACAATGCTTTATTGTGAACACTATTCATTGTATGTTTTTTGATTGTAAAACCTAATCGTTGGTTGAACCGAGTATAAATGCAAATGCTACAGACCAACCATTTCCAGTAAATTATTTTTAGCTCCAAAATTTCACATTTGTAAACAGAAAAAAAAAAAAAAAAATATATATATATATATATATATATATATATATATATATATATATATATATATATATATATAAAATAATATATAATATATATAATAAGTTAGGTGCAAAAGTATTCAATCCCCTTAAAAGTCATCATAATTTTCTGCATGACAAAAGATCTGCACGCATATTTATCAATTTAGTATTTTTAATGTGAACTCTTATGCTTAACCATACATTTCCAAAGTCAAAATAAACCAATTTCTGTAGATATTTAACTAAAGAAAAACTCAAAAGTTAGTATTAGCATAAACATTTAAATCCCTGTGCTTTGGAAGCTCCAGGTTTACACAAAGGGCAAATTAATCACAAATGACACAATGTGACTGTCACTTGACCATAATTAAACATAGTTAGGTACTACTAAGCACACTTTGTAAAGGCCATAGTCTTTGTTGGACAACCACTGCAAAAAATGAAGACAAAGTAGCATTCAGCTGATGTGAGAAACAAAGTCATTGAAATGCATAAGGCAGGAAAATGGCTATAAAAAAGATAGAACAGTTTGAAAGTCCTGTTAAACAGAGTTGGATCTATCACAAGAAACTAAAAGGTTCATCACAGTACCCAGACTCTTACTAGAACAGGACACCCCTCAAAACTAAACATCAGAGCAAGATATTTACTGTTGAAAGAGGCTCCTAAACATCCAACAAATAATGAGAAAACCCCAGTTAAGATGTGGGAGAAGGTTTATGGTCAGAAGAGATCAAAATAGAACTTTTTAGTCAGACTTCAAAGAGGTATGTGCAGCATAACATGAACACTATCCATACCTATGGTAAAATATGGCGGTGGAGAGGCGCCATCCATTCAAGCTAGAGGATCTCTATAAATTCTGCCAAGAAGAATGAAAAAGAATCACTCCTGAATAATGTGCAAAACTGGTACATACTTACCCCAAAAGAATTAAGGCTGCTATTGTAGCAAAAGGTGCCTCGACAAAGTGTGGAGCTTGAATACTTAGGTAAATACAACTTCTGAATATTGTTACAGAGTTCACATTAAAAATACTGAATGAATAAATATGGCTACAAATCTTTTGCCATGCAGAAAATTATGATGACTTTCAAGTATATACACCAAGGTTTACTCCTTTAGCATGCTTTGTGACTTTACTGAGTTTGTGTATAGCATCATAAAAAAAATTGTTGAGTTTTGTAAATCTCTAGTATCAATCTTTGCCTTGATTCAATACTGTTGATATTACAGAAACATGTAAAGAACTAAACTAGGCAAAGCCTGTGAGACCAATGTCATTTTCCAGCCCATGTAGTAAACTGGAATGGTCAGTGGTGTCAAATGCTACACATACATCTAACATAATTGCTGTGGAATTTCCTATTTTTTCCAGTATTTTAAAGAGAAAGGGTACATTTGAAATTGGTCTATAATTACAATTATTAAATATATTCAAATGTTAAAGATGCCTTTAAATATAAACTACTGGCACCTTTAGGCAAATCTGAACACATCCGGATTCATCTTATTCCCAGCTACAAGCTTGTTATCAGACAGTATCCTGTTACCACCAGAAGAGTGAGGAAGTGGAGCCTGCTTCCAAATGACAGACTGAAATGACATTCAAGTAACATGGGGACAATATCGAGGGATTCAGTCATTGCATTATAGACTAAATTAACTTCTGTGTTGACATAGTGGTACTCTAAAAGATAGTATGTTACTTTCCAAACACCAAACCCTGGTTTACTTAAAAGCTAAAAAGTCTCCCAAATGAAAAAAGACAGCATTCAAAATAAGTGACTTAAGGACATACCTCATGTGCTCAAGAAAAAGCTGTGTGAAGGAAGCTTTAAAAAGCTAAAACAGAAAACAAACTTACTCAGAATCCAGAAGGATGTCTGAAATGGATTGGGCATTATTACTGGACTCTCTAAAACCCTGAACCTTTTTTTCCCCAAATAGATTTTCCCTCTCATTGTGACTTTCTTCCAATGATCAGTCTCACCACACCATTCCTGCTGCATCAACTGGAATGGCCAGTGACATATCGACCTCTAACCATCAGTGTGGACTATCCATAACTGAAGACCAAGTGAGGAGACAGCTAAGGATGCTACAAACAGGAAAAGCCGTGGGACCAAATGGAGTCAATCCTTGAGTTCTTAAGACCTGTTATTTACACCCTAGGTGTCTAACCAGTAGTAAAGGGAATGTAATCTTCCATAAATCACATTCCCTCTATATAATCTTGGTAAGGTAGGCCAGACACAACTACATTCTGACCTTTCCTTTTAGCTTTGATGCATAAAGATATGAAGATCTTCTTTAATACCTCAGATTACTGTAAATAGATATGATTGGTGTCAGGTACCACTAATAAGTAATCTCCAATTATGAGTACTTATGAGCACTTTATTCAACAAACGCATTGCTGAGTACAGTTCTGGGTTTAAATTGTTGGCTTGGGTACAGAGGGACTAAATTTTGACTTCTTAGGCCTCAGTCTAACTGTTATCCACTCACTATTTGGCTGAAGTGGTAAAGTCCTGGAAAGACTGAAGCGGAATCAGAAGTATTTGAAATGTCTAAACACATTGTGCTAATCCAATTTTCAGTTTGCCTAATCATTATTAGATTTCCAACGCAGCTCTACAAAGCATATATTTTCCCAACCAACTCTTAACTATGCATTTTTGGCAGGTGAAGTTGTCTGTACTGTTGGCCGGGAAAAACCCCTTTTACATATATTACAGGACCATATCAATGTGCTTCAGCAGCTAGAGAGCAGATGGAACTTGCATATCTTTGTCTGCAATAACTCTGTTGATTTCCTGAGTTCAGCCGATTCGCTGGTAGACCCTCGTTTTCAAGCTTTCACTACCCACAGGGTGCTCAACATAGCATTGTTGGTTTCTTTTCCTCCTCGGATGTTGCTTTTTACTCTGGCTGTTATTTTCCTTTACTGACAGATTTGATTATTTTTTTAATCCAGATATGTTCGCAGCTATTCTCTTCTGGTACTGTGAAACACTATGTGCATATGTGAGATGATGCTGTGATTCCTTGCAATCAGCCATTTGCCTCTGCTGCAGTTTTCCAAGGTAATATACTTTCAAATTGAGATTAACAAAATTCTAATAATTACCTGAAATGTGCTAATCTGACACAGATATTGATCTTCATTGTAACTGACTACAAACAATCTTGCTCCAGTATGTAACATTCCTATCCCATTTAATTTCAAAAAGTGTTTATAAATAATTGCAGGCATCTTATTTAGCACAAAATAAAATGTCCCACATCTGTTACAAAATAGTAGCGGCTTAAAAAGTAGTCTCTGTTCTGTATAGAACGCTATTAACTTATTGTACAGCAAGAATAAAACCAGTAATAAGAAATTTAAGGATTACTGAAAGATGTTCTACAAATCCAAATTTTAAATTGCATTTTAAGTTAAACATTACCTCACTAGAAATGCAACAGCTCAGAGTACTGTATTTAGTCGACTTGAATAGAGCACTGAGGATTTCTGAAGTTGACAAAACTTTTGCATCTTTACAGAAAGAAATGTCACCAGCACTGACAGAAATCCATCAAATATGTTCAAAAAAGCTGAAGTAGAAAGCCTTCTAATTACTTTATATATTCAGAGTTGCTCAGAATAATACAAATCTCATTAACAAAGAATATTTATTAGGGAAAGGTAAACATTTTAATCTGTCTGTTGATTTAGTAGAAGACTCCTAAAGTCAAATTTAAAAGAAAAAAAAAATAATTACTGGAAAATACAGATAAGACTCTGTAATGGATCATTTACCTGTATAACAAATTTGACTTCTAATGAGCAATTTTCCTAAATATATTTTTAAAAACAAATATAAAAAACAAAAACACTATTTATCTGGTTTATGCTTCTCTCATATTGTTAAAGCTTAAATCTTTCTGACTAACACTACACCCTCTTAAATAATCTAACATGCACTTTGCTCATGCATTAACTTAAAATTTAAAAAATGTACTTGAAAAATTCCCACTGATTCTACTGCTGAAATAATTCCACTTCTTGCCAAGAATGACCTCTGAGGGAATATAGGTAGAAAGAAGCTGGATTTATTTTTTTAACACTAAACACAGGGCTCCTATTCTGCAGCAGTGTCTACAGAAAACAACCATTAATCTTGAAAGCTAATTGCTCTTCAACAGTATTTCAAGATGTTTCTGTATAAAATACTGTCTGCCTCTTCCAAAAACAACTTGTTCAACATTATTTTCTTTTTCACAAGACTGAGAATATCAAGTGGACGTTGGAATATGTCGATGTGAAGGTGAACTTTCTGGCAGCTGTTTCCTTTTTTGTGCACATTCCATTATCCAATACTGAGTTACAGCGCTGTTTATTAGAATGCACCTTCTTAATGTAAGTGCCTGTATTATTTATACTATTATGCCCTTGGAAGATGCCCTAAGAAAAGCAACAGAAAAAAAGAAAAGAAAAAAAATGTCACAAACAGAACTTGCTCTGCTCCTCAGTCTCTTTCTGTGTTGCAATCTAATGCTTGTACTGATACTCTGCTACCATGCTGGTTTGAAGTACACAATCAAAGCAACAAGAAGTAGCGTAGAAGTCTAGGTTAACCCACAGACCATTAGTGGTCCTATAACCACACTTTGAGAACCACTAATCAAAAACAATGCCAAACAAGTAAAATAGCTACAAGAAAAAGTGTTAGCATAACATATCAGGCTTTGTTCATTTTTGAGTTGATACAGGAAAATGTAATTTTACTAGTTTGCCACCTTTTTAATTTAATTGACTTTGCATTAAAGCGAGCAAGCTATAAATCAGTCAGCCATATAATGGTAGACATCTGTATTATTTCAGATTATTTCAATCTGATTGGATACACTTCCCTTACCAATCCAGAAAGCAAGAAAAATGAATAAAAAATAAAATAAAATAAATAAATAAAATAGACAAGAGTTAATTGGGAAATATTGCTCAAATATATTGAGGCATCCAAAAGGTTAGTAGAGGTTCAGCATGCTTAATTAAATCTAAAATAACATTAATTAACACCTGCCAGATCCTAAAGAATTCACATATTTTAAGTATATTGGGCCATCCTATTCTTATTGTTATACAATAGGATTTCTGCAGTTGAGCATAGTATTGGAAACACTGTAGATTATTCATTAAGGCCATGTCACATTATGAAACCCTTCCAGCAATTTTCAGTTATAGCCTTCATTTACATAATCTTAGGCAATGCTCCTGTGATGCTGGTATTGTAATATGACATGCCCCATGACAATAAAATAGTTCATAACTTGCTCCAACAAAATCAAACAGAATATTAGCTTGTCTGTCTGATGTCCTGTGTATTGCTTGCCATAACAGAAAAGAAAAAAAAAAAAAAGGCAGAGATTGTGGCTGCCCAGATTGTGCTTTATAAAGGGGTAACAGTAATGGCAAACTCCATCAGGCAGCACATTGCTTGCTGTCAAAAACAAAACAAAAAAAAAAAAAACAAAACAAAAAGAAGAAAGCAATACTATGCTGGGAAGTCAGTACACAATCACTAAATGTGACTTGGCCAGCAATTTTCATTTTTATAAACTGACATGGTCCAGCGATGAGATCAACAACTGTGTTTGGTGAATCTGATATACCCCAAGATAAGTTGCGTAATACTACTTAAAAAAAGTACCAGCAGTTTTAAACAGACTGAACAGCTTAAAAATAGGGAGCCTAGTGACCTGCAGTTTCTTTGTATATTTATTCTGAACCCATGCATTTATTCCATCCACCCAGGGATATACTCCTACTGCAGATTACAACAAAACCTGAAAAGGGCACTAGTACCTACAACTACACTGCAGAACACACTTAATGCACATGCGCCTTCTTCACTCAGTCTGAGCCAATTTAAAAAGTTACCAGATAAACTAAAGTAAACCTTAAGTACAAGGCAATAACCAACCCTGAACAAGAAGCTAATTGTGTTACTTTCTGTAGTGTAATTACTGATTAGGTTAGTTTCCCAGTCAGCATCATTTTTAACAAAGTCAAAACCAGTAAATCAACAAACGGTTTATATGAACTACTGTACTATATTATAGTTACTATAGCCTTCAAGAGCACAAAAAGAAATTAGCACTCACAAGAATAAAACTGTCACAGAACATAATTCTTTCAAAAAAATTAATGAATTACCAGTACATTATTATTAAATTATGAAACTGAGGATAATCACAGTACAATGACAGTATAAGCATATGAAGAGTTTAATAGATGATGTATTTGCGCTTCACTAAAATCAACTTATGGAAGTAACAGAGCTGAGCACTTCGTGTTGACAGAAGATTGGATTATAGAAAATAAATGATAACCTAGAAGCTTTTTAATCTGAATGATTTACTTTCTTTCAACTGTAAAAGAGAAAACTTGTGCCAGACTTTTTGGAAAAAAAAAAAAAAGAGACTTAATTAAAAAATAAAAGCTAACATTTCTTGGCCTTTTATTTAGTGGCTTCTTTAGTAAGTGCCTCTTATTTGTTATTAAAAAGTACTTAAGGGAAGTAAGCAAATTCCTTAAGCAATAAAAGGTTACTTCACTAATATTGACATATTCTCTTATTCGTATAAATTAGTGCCTATTGTTTGTTTTACAGTTATTGCATCTAACAACCAGAGTTGTATTTCCTAGAGGCATTGTAAATATACTGCATTTTGTGCATAACAAATACGAAACGTTTAAAGCAAATTTGATAGAAAATTTGCCTATTTACTTAATTTGTGAAAGATAAATAATGTGACAGATGAAGCACAAGGATTTTGTTGCATTAAAGCATAAACTTGTGTGAGAAACAAATTTTCAGATGGGTGGCACAGCTGTGAAAATCAGTATCCCCATAAAATGTGGTAGTAAAACAATGCTGTTCATGTAATTAACTTGGAACTATAAGGTAAAAACTGTGCGAGACATTTTTTATATTAACTTATAAGCATAATGAACCTTTAACTTCATGAAGCACTGCATTGTAATTGGTAATAACTCAAACCCTTACAAAACACACAATATTTTGAACAGCACTATTCCTTGAGGTATGCATGAATAGATTTGTGTGGCAATACTGATTGGCTTTATTTTATGTTATGCAGAAATCATACCTTGATTCCACCACAGACAACTTGTAAAAGCAATGCATAAACATGTAAATCTATACTGGGAACAGTGACAAATATAATTAATAAACAACCAGACACAGCAGAAGACAGAAATTACAAAGAACAAAAACGCGAGTACACAGGTTTTCAGAAAAAGTACAATTTAGTATTACCAGCACCAGACTAGAGGACAGAACAGCTGAACAGGAGTGCCGAGTCATAGGCGAAGTGCCCAAATTTGCTGTAGGCTGATGGAGATTTCCTTTAGCTAAGTAGTAGATCTGAAGACTCCGATTCCAGTGCTCTGTGCTCTTATCTCCCCTTTACGATTTCAGGGAGGACAATGAAGGACAGAGTGGAAACACTGCTCTTATCAACGCTTGCAGGTGACAATTGGGGGCTTGCTCAAGTCAACAGCAAAACTAACCAAAACCACAGGCAGCCAGAAAGAGAGAGATGCTGCACAAGAAAGCCTCGTCTAACTGCTACAACAGAAAGATCTGCAACTGGTTGACAGAGATTTTCTTAACTTAAGCAGCAGAAAGTGGGAGTTCTGATTCAAGAGATCGGTGTTCATGTTACAACTTTGCTGTTTCAGTGAGATCAACTAGAGAGTGGGAGCTTCACCTACAGCAATCATTCACCAGTGACAATTATGTAGAAGAAAGACAAAAAATATACAATAAAAATAAGACTAAAGGCAAACTAAAGAAAGATGCAATAAACCAAGAGATGGAGGTCCATAATCCAAAAGATAAAAACAACTTATTCCAGTAACAAAATAATTTTCACTGTATATGTATATATATATATATATATATATATATATATATATATATATATATATATATATATATATATATATATATATATATATATATATATATATATATATATATATATATATATGTATATATATATATATATATATATATATATATATATATATATATATATATATATATATATATATATATATATATATATATATATATATATATATACATATATATATATATATATATATATATATATATATATATATATATATATATATGTGTGTGTGTATATACACTGTGTATTTAATTATTTATTTATGTAAATTGGCCAGTTTTCACTAAAAGAGAGAGTTAATTAGTTATCAGTAAACTGGCTAATCACAAAACCCGATCATTTCAGCCCCTTCTTTTCTAAGCTTCTAAGCTCTTCTGTAATTAGGTTGCACCTTTACAGAAGGTATTATGATAGTAGTAACAAACACATACTACATAATTAAAATAAAATGCAAATCCAGATTTATAAAGGTTAATAATTACAAATATCAAGCTGAGACACTGAAGGAAAAAACAACCTGTAGAAATATAAATATATATTAAATCTGTAGTGAAATTAATAATTTAAAATTGATAAAACCTACAAGTGCATGTATATTTATACTTATGCAGTGTTTACATGCCAATGTCACTTAACTGTCTGAAAAAATACATAGAGAGTGAAATGGTGAAAATTACTTTTTTTTTTTTTTTTTTAATTAAGGTTTGCTTCAGACAGGTACATTACATCAAAAAATAAACCACATGAGAGTTTATAATTAATGAGAAGCATTTAATTTTCTTTTATGCCATATGCATTATGGATACATATTATTGTACATATTTTAAAGATATTTAAGCAATTTTATGGTCTCTAAACAATAATTTAATAAAAATGAAGAGTTAACACCTGGGGTCTATAGTTTAATTGTAAAAATACACATTAATATAGCACACAAGGGTTTTATGCGTCTATTTATGCAAGAACTTAGTGTAAATAGTTTTTCAAAAGGATACACGAAAAATAAAAATAAAATCAGAACGGGTCAATCAAGTAAAATGAAATTGGTGATGGTCTTAAAAAAACTGATCGGAGCATCTCTAATAAATAAATACATAGGCACCCCTGCACTTTACATCAGACAGCCTTGGTGTCACAATCACTCCTAACCCATTAAAAGCTGTGTTTAATGTACTCCCCGATGGGCTTAAAGTGAAGGACAAATTGATTGTAATAAATACCAAAGTACTAGCACATAGACTTATCTTGCTCAACTGGAATAATCCCTGCCCACTTTTTATAAGTCAGTGGGTAACTGATGTTATATACTATTAGAAATTGGAAAAAATAAAATTCTCACTTAGAGGATATATTCAAAACTTATTTAAAATATGGCAAGATGTAATTAATCAAATCTTATAATATGTATATCAGCAATGAATTATTTAAGGATTTTTGTAAAAGCAAAGACAATATCAAAGCTTCCTTGGTCCACTGAGCACAACATCATTAAGATGTTTACAGCCCATGACACAATTGCTAACCTCAAAAGAGAAATATTGATGGAAGACTGCAATAAAGGATTGTATGAATGGTGGATAAATCGACTTCGAAAACAAATTCATACATACATGTTAAATACATACACACACAAAAAAAGTATACATACATACAAACAAATGCACACAGACTTTTTTAGTCAGTAACATTACAATTCATGTACACATTCCACCATTCTCATTCTACTGATTGTATTTGTAGGAGCTACTCATCATAAAAAAGGCACAGTACAATATACATAGATAAGATGGAAACAATTCCTAAATTTTTTGTATAATATCATGGAACAACATAGACAGCATTCTTCAATTATTCACAGAAGTAAACTAAAAAAATATTTTAAAGAGATAAATACCAATTAAAAACAATACCAAATTAACAGGCATGTGTCTCCACCTGTCTTAAGAGACAGTAAGGTCCTAGAAAAGGAGTCACTGTCCTGGAACCACAAATGGCAAACTAATTCATTAACATGGGGAGGAAGTGAAAATACTGTACATTTATTTAGCTCCTTAGAGAACCTGAACACACCAATCTTTGTCCTTTAAAACATCTGCTAGTAAGAGTGAATAAATAAAGAGTTCTACTGTTGAGCACCCAGAGTACAGAAACATGAGCTTCTGAGTTTTCTTCTTCTAAATTCTGACCTCATGTAGTGCTTGGCCACAGGTGATAATACAGCAGATCTGCTGTTTAGTAAGAAATAAGCTACACAGTAAAGCCCCTACAACTTCAAGTATCTAAAATAAGTGCATGTGACTTCACATTGAAATTAACAGATATTTTTGTGAATCAAATTAAATATAACTTACGAAAAGCTTAAAAATATTTCTAACCTCTGCTCACAGAAAACAAGTCTTCTCCTAAATAAAATACAGCTGCAATGTCTTCATTTCCTAAACACCTACAGCACTTTCTTTAAAGGAATGTTAAAACCATAGCTGCATAATTTGCAGTATATATTTAAACCAAGACTTTAAAAACTTATAAACACTGGTCACTTAAAACTTCAAGGTTTGCCAGCAATACTAAATTGTTGTAGTAAAAACTCCAACTTAGCAAATATGGATAAAAAAATGACTGAAAACCCTTTTGTGTAGAATTAAATATCATCATCCAAAATTAAAGCCAAACAATGCAGTCTACCTTGATAAAAACTGACTACACTAAAAAAGTAATTTAAAACCTCATTTCTTCCTTTGAAGAAAGAAAAAAGAAAGAAAAAGCACAATAAACATATATTAAATATACCCTACTTGAAAGCCTTATCTTAATTGGTACAAATTTAATTAAGTGGAGATCGGCTTTGTCAATCATGGCTTGGAAAACTGGAGATATCAATGAAACATGAAGGTAAACAATTTCAAAATCGTTATGATGTGCAGTTTGCAACTTTTTTCATTGTCCCTGTGTGGGTTTCCTTCAGATAATTAAGTTTCCCCCCACATGCCAAAGATTCAGAATTGGGTTATGTTGAATAAGTGTTTATGCAATGGACCTGCACACTATTCAGTGTCAATATCTGTCTTACAACCCTTGCTGCCAGAATATTCAACTTTTGTTCTTTTATTTCACATTCCGCTACAACCCCTAGCTTCAGAAAATTCCTTAATTTTTTTGTTCTACTCGGTCTGAACAAAAATGTGCCATTAATTACAACAATTTCCTTAATTTTTTTAAGTATGTTTTTTAATACCAGAATGTTTAGCTGTTAAATAAAATAGTTGTGTCATATCTATGATTTGTTTTTTTTTTTTGCAACAAAGTGAAACAGCTGAATGAACATCCTTCAAGAGTAGTGATTCCACGAACACTTAACAATATATCTTGAAACTTTGTAAAGAAACTTGCCAAAAGTCAAAAAAGTGCACTCACCATGACTTATGCACCGCAGCACAGGTCGGAACACAAGTGCTATACAGCAGAACCATTTCAAAAATTTTATTAAAAAGCAAAATGACATGTCACTGACATTCGATGATATAAATTAAATTTGTGTTTTTTTCAATCCTTGTTACATTTTAAAAAACTAAAACAACGGGATGAAAGAAGTTGTATTTTTTAAAATTTTCTCAACCAATGCAATCTTATTATAAATGCAGCCTATACAGCATCAGGAAAATCATCCGAAATTTGTTATCAAATATTCTGTGTAGCAAAAATATTATTAAACAATTAGCTCCTATCTTTGAAAGTCACACCCAAGCACTAGCACACCCTTATCTGAAGTTGCAACTCCTTGCTAACTTTTTCATGAGTGAATCACGTAAGAACAGGAAGATAAAAGAATATTACCAGGCAGTTAAGCTACAAAACAGAAGGAAACGTTTAACATAAGGCAGATGAGACATTTTCTTAATTAGGTTTACATACTGCACCACAAGTCTCTTGGTACTGTCATACTTCTGGCCTAAACAGGATCAGAGAGAAAAAAAAAAGAGAACAGGAGAGAGATGGGGGTTATAGAATTAGAGAAAAGTGATAGGTGGTAGTCAAAAGAGCTAATAAGCAATCCAAAGCAAGCTTCTTAACAACAAAAACAACATTTCACAACAAAACACTGTCTGTGAGAAACATAAAATGTAAATGAGTATTAGAATGAAAAACAAATAAGCCAAGACTACATATGTATGCAATAGTGAAAAATGTTGTATTCCAGCAAAACTGTCTTTGTAAATTACTGCAATTACCTCAGCTTTCCTATCATTGTACAATATCTGCATTAACAGCTTTACCCTTTTTTTTGACTCAGGTCATTCCATGTCAAATCAACCAATTTTCCAGAAATCCCACACACATCAGTCTCAAATAATTCTGAAAAAAGTACCAGGTATACCCATGTTATCCAAGAGACACCAGGACAATTATATTGATGCAAGATCAATACCGTCCAAGATACAGCCAATTTTGTGAGGGGAGAGAGGTGTCAAATTTGACACAGATTTAAAGGGAATTTTTTTTTTTTTGGATATTTGGCTCTGCCATGTTTAGGCTTTCAGAAAGCATACTTCTAATTGATTTGGCCAGCCAAAATTTATTTCACGTTTTGATAACTACACAGGACGTTTTAAAAGGTTATAAACAAACAAACAATTGTATCAAGGTTTGACCAGCAGACCTCTCAAATGTGAAAAAATCATTTGGGTCTAATTTTCAGATCAGCTTAATGTACTGTTGTATAACTCACAACATTTTATAACTGAGACAGTGACATTTCCAGTGACACCAAATATGGAATTGCCCTGCCTTTGCAGAATGATTTAATGAGCTGGAAGTTCAAGCGTGATTTTTGTGTGTATATATAACTTTAGAAAACAGTAGTTGATATAGATATGTTATATATCAAAATTGACAGCAACCTCTGCTGAATAAACAAGTCCAAGCTCGTCACCATACACGGAAGCTTTAGCGAAACATCTGCAGGTTTGGTATGACAAGCTGGCAATAGCAATCTGGCGGTTCTAGTTAGGTGGCTCTGTCTCAGTGGATTGTGCCATCACAAGCATTATACCATTTTAGAAGACTTAGAAGTTTCCGTCAATATATATATAAAATGCCCACGTTTGAAAAAAGGATCATGTCAAATATCAGGAAAATACATGCAAATGTAAGATTTTCTTTTTGCGTGTGCGTGCATATATGATAAATGAGTGGTTTGTGTGTGCACACATGTATGTGAGAAATTATTTAGGTTTTATATAAATCTATATATATAATTCACTAAGGCAAGACAACCATGAAAAGCACGCCGGAAGGGGCGTGGATTCACTAAGCTGCCGACAAATGAGACACCTATGGCGCACACAGGAAGGAGCCACGCCCACCAACTCCAAGACCATTGGATACGACGACAACTCGCAGGGCCACGCCCACCAACTCAGATGCGACGACGCAGAAAAAATGGCGTCATTTATGTTCGTCTGTCGTAGAGGCCACATGCAGTGCAGGTCAGGGTAATGTCATGTACCTCCGAGCTACGTTGACTGTTCATAGAGGCATGTTTCTCGCAGAGGTGAATCGCCATATGCAGCGTGTGAAACGGTTTGCGAGGGGTATCCCATGGGATCCTTAAAACAATCCTTTAAAACTGAGGTTAAAGCACAATGAAGGAATCAGTCTTTAAAAACCAATAAGCCCTGTGCCTCTGTTTCATTACCATCTCACCTGCTTCACCAATGCAGGCCCTGCAACAGTCGAGACGCTCTCTCAGCAGCTGACCTTCTCTGTGCCTGACCGGTTCACACAGAGGCAGCGTAAGAGAAAGCCGCGCCAGAGACAGACAGAGGCACACACACAGGTAGCTGGTGGGCGGCTCTCCATGAGTTTCTCTTGCGAGCGGACACATGACCAGGTGGTGTGTATGCTTCGAGAACGAGGCTGGACGCGGCTTGTGACTTGGCACATGAGCAGGCAGTGTGTATGCTTCGAGTGCGAGGGTGGACGCGACAGGACCATCTAGTAAAAATCATGTCGCGGATGTGATTCGCTGTATGCGGCGTGTAGAACAGTTTGCGAGGGGTGTCCCTGTGTCTTTCTAGAAGTGTTCAACCATCAATAAATAATTATGTGGCGTTTGTTATGCCGCGGGTTCACTATCGTGTTGTATTTTGCTCTCTCCAGAGTTCCATCTTTTCATTCACTTACTGTTGTATTCTCACACTAACCTGTTTTAGACAACCGTGTCTTTCCAGAAGTGTTTACCATTCAATAAATAATTATGCATGAGATTGAGCGTGTGTCTAGGCGTGGGTAAGCCGTTGAACCCCATTCGGGCTGCAAACCGTGGAATTGCCACTAAGTGCGACTCATACGCTCCCACTGTTTTCGTCCCTACCCTTTGTACACACTGACTGTTAATAGAGGCATGTTTCTCGCGGAGGTGAATCGCCATATGCAGCGTGTAAAACTGTTTGCAAGGGGTATCCCATGAGATCATTAAAACATTCCTTTACAACTGAGGTTAAAACACAATGAAGTGAGCAGTCTTTAAAAAACGAGATTTTGGTTATGACGCATAACCGCGTGCAGCATAGCAAAGTGTTGTACACGCTACATACAGCAATTCGCATCCGCGACAAACATGCGTCTTCTTAGATGCTCCTCCACTTTGTACACACCCTCCTCCCACCTCGCTACGCCGCATGGACGATTGTGTGTTGGTTCGTTCCGTGCATTGTTACAATGTTGCTTTTCTTGCTGATTTATTAAATTACCGATTTTGCAAATGTTAAATTTTCTCCCTGTGCTTAAAAATTATTAAAAAACCGGCCTGATTATGCGGCGTATGGTACACCACGGGTTGGCTAGTATTTCATATTATTTCATATAACATTATTTTTTTGGCATAACTGCCTGGAAAGGTTCTAGAGGTGGGAGGGGAGCCCATGGTGCCAAATGCTGTAACCATTTATTCTTTTCTGTTATCAACATTACATTTTTCACATGAACAGATGACATGTCTGGGAACAACTCGAGGTGAAAAAACTAACCTGGCATTGCTTTAGCCTGTAATATATTGTATTTTATAACAAACATTTGGAAAAATTACAGGGTCCACCGATATTTTGGAATCGGTTTTGAGTAAAGGCATGTTTAAACATGACACAAACACAATTTGTATCACATTTGAGAAGTTATATGTCAAGCTTTAGTGAAAAGATTATTGTCTTTTTATGTATTGTATAATAAGGCTTTATTGTGGTGTTCTCCCCTCAGGCAGAAATTGCTGAAAAATGCTGTCAGGTGACACAGGGTTAATAAAAAGGAGATAGTGCTTCAATACAAGATATAGACAGGAAATGAAAAAGTAATCATAAGGATTCTGAAAAGACAACATTTTCTAATTTAGAAAAGGTTTCGGAAAATAAATAAAAGCAATGAAATGACATCAAAAAGAAAATGAAGGTAGTATTTAAAAGAGTAAATGGAAGTAGTATTTAAGACAGTATATAGCTGCATGACTATGCCTGCTTAGTACCAAACATTCCCTAAACGGATGCTGCCCATGTGTGATTAAAAAATGTCTGTGTTTTGAGAACTGTGTTGGGTGTTCCTTAACTTTAGAGGAAACTTCCTAAAAAACAAATTAAGCCACTCTCTTGGACCAGATGTTTCCACAGAGTCAAATTTTGGTTATGTGTGAGTCATGAACCATAATTTAGCAGAATAAAAGGTTTCATTAGAGACAAGAGAGAATTTAGAACCACATATAGTCAAACTGAGTCATTTCATTTATCTTGGAAGAGCTATAGACAAAAGGATATATAAAACAATTTACTGAAAATTATAATACAAAAATGCCTATAATTATACTGATTTTCCATTCTGTGTGTTATGTGTGCATTTTTCTCCCCCAAATCCTAACCCAGCACCAATTAGTAACAATAAAGTGTGTTATACAGAGGGTCAAATTCCATCCATGTTTGAGTAATCGCTATGCACGAGTCTCAGGCTCTGATTAATCCAGTTCAGGAATACTGAGGAGCCTGACACTACCTCAGCAGAATCTTGTGTAAGAAAGAAACTAACCTTAATGGAGCACCTATCCTTCACAGTGTACACAATACTCCTGTATTCATTCATAAAGGGAGAATTTCAAGTCATCAGTTAAACTAAAATAGATGGGAAAATTGAAGAGAGCACCCCTGTAAAAAGCATGCAGAACCACAGGAAACATGCAAACTCCACATGGATGCAATTATTGTATAATAGTTGCAACAACAAATAAAACCTTGAATACAATGCAGGGAAAAATCCTAGCCATATTTTACTAAGTACAGAAAATGTGCCATTCTCTAAGTTGGTGCAATGAAGAGGGTATTACGTAAGAACAATTAGGTATATAAAAACAAAAGCCCAGTTGGGTACATAAACTGTTGGGAGCAATCACAGGTTTACATGTAAGTACAGACAGTAGCCATATCAATGAAAATATGCCATTAGTAAAGCACAAGTAACTGTTCAATAAATCAGGAGTGTTCCACATTACCTTTTATATGAGAATTCGTTTTTTTTTTTTTTTTAAATGCTCAACTGGATAACTCTACATGCAACAAAATAAACCTTGTTTAAGCAAAACTGAAACATAAATTACAAAAACTATGCTGCCTTCTGTATAAATTCATCATGTGCGCCAGAAGTGGTGAACAATTATTACGAAAAGGGTACATTTCCAAAAATCTCCACCATTGTGCTTTTCTTTTTAAACCTGTCTATTTGAATCTGCATGATAGTTTCTGGAGAAGTTCCCAAGAAAGTAAGGTAGAAAACACCTTCAGGTGTTTGAAACACAGTCTGGAATGGTTCAAAGTATGACACAAATCTGTACATTTTAGGTATAGCAATATGCGTAGGCATCCTTCATTTTCAGTGGGTTAGGTCTGTTTTGACTTTGACATTGAAGGGCCTTTTTCTGCTGATTGGCATCATGAAAGACAAATTAAATCCAATTATCATTTAATGCTGCATAACAATAAAATGTGAAAACTTCTAAGGGGGTGAATACTTTTTGTAGGCACTGTAAATGTTAATGTTTTGTGCTCTGGAAAAATGGGTAATGAGAGTTAGCATAATGGTGCTAGTTTGCATTCTCCTATATTTCTTGTAGTCAGTTTAGTTTAGGTTAAAGTGCATCCCCAGGAGCTCACTAATCACTGCTTAAAATTCACAGTCTTATTCCTCTGAGATTTTTTTAAATGAACTCTTCTGCAACTTATTTTATGTAACATGTTCTCCTTCTTGCTCTCTACTAAGGAGAACTGTAACAAAATTACCTGTAACATTTATACATTACAAATGTTATGTATATTTTCACCCATTCAATAGGCAGGTTTCATATTTAAAAGTACAAATATTTTTCCTGGCTATCTTTATAATCATGTTTAGTTATTAATTTTACCAACGATATATACCAGCATTTTTTTATCACAAGTCTCAAAGAAAGAAAGACAAGTATGAATGGTTAAAACAAAAAGTACAAACATAACAGTTCACAGTTGTACAATGCCATAGGCACCATGTACACTATCCTTTAACATGTCAAAGTCTGATGAGCAATTCACATCGTCATCACTATCACTTGATTAAAAATGATGATTCAGTTTCAGTGTGTTCTAAGACTGGACTATAGCTTTTCATTTACACAGCATAGTGTTTATTTTGTTGAAGACCCGTCCCACTCATGAATATTGATTAGCTACCGCAGAGAGGCAATGCATATGGAATTTGCACTATGACCTGAGCATTACTCTACCTAACACTGTTCTTGTGGAGAAAACAGGTTAACCTGACTTCTACTCTGGTTTACCCATTTTTATGTTCAATTCCTAGCCCTAGAGATGCTCAGGGTTAACAACAAGAAGGATAATCATTTCCATAATCTTTTCAGTTCCTTTGACTAACAAAACTAGGGCTTTATGCAGAAACAAGGGGAAAATATCAAAATATTCAATGACGAAAAATAATTGATGTCAATTTTTTCTGTGCTGGCAATATTTCTCTCCATTTTACAGTAAAATTCCTCCTATGTAATTTGTGTTGAATGTTTTATTAAATTCATTTCCTACTAATATTTGGCTGCAACTGGTTTGGGTAACAGGAAGCAACAGCTTATGAGAAAAAAAGATAAAATGTTGGACAATTGAATCTAATGGGTGAATACTAGAACAAACTAGTAACTGCTTTACTGGTCATTTAAAATGCAATTCTAAACATATACAAGACACTGAAAATAAATTATTGCTCTTTGGGCCTGGAAAACGCTTGAACAGACTACAATATGATCTTAAACTAATTTTTTATCATAAAATCCTTCTGCAATTTCAAAAGAAACAACTTTAATAAAGAATAATCATATAAGAGTTATTGCTAAAAGGTAAAAATCATTAACACCACAAGAAACTAAAATAGCAACAACCTCCTTTTAGTTATACAATATAATCGAAATTTATGTTAAAAATGTAAAATATTTTGTTTAAAGTAACCCTCATTCAATGAGTAGAATTTGAAACCTAAAGACATGTCTATGCGTCCCTGGACACCAATATAAAATAAACAGCCATGACTAAATCCCAACCCTTTGAAACAATATTCTCTATAACATAAAAATGAAGACATTTCCAGAATGACAGAAAGACAGGGTGTCTCATTTGGACTATGCTATGTGAGAAAATGAGATCAAACAGAAATACCATGAAAAACAAAGCTAAAAAGAAGAAAACTCTATTCATACTCAAGGCACACCTTTGCTTGTTCCAATACTAAAAGACATTATGCCCTCTTGAAGATCTTGCATACAAAATGACACTCCCTTACTAAGCTTACCTTTTTATATTCCTGGCCATTTCTGCACAAGCAAGAAAGGAAATATGAGTTTCTTTGGAGCATAACATGGATTCAACAGATTCTGTGGACTTTGCCCTTGCATCACATTACTGTTCAGCTACAAAAATACCACCCAGTCAAGTACAAAATAAATAAAAAACTGAAAAATGATTAAAACTCTCAACACAACCCGAAAACAAAAGACCTATGCCTCAGCATACTTCAGGTCAGAAAGAGTTTAAATGATGAAAAGCATGTATGCTTTCTCTAAATGGGAATATGAATACCATAATTATAGACTGGTCAAGGAGCTTGGCTGATTACTAAAGAAATTAGCAAGTACTGCATTTGAATAAACATAATATGGACTCTTTACTACAAATAAATCCAGTATTGTTCTACAACAACACTGTCACAAAAGTTAATGCTTGTAATGTAGACATGGGTGCTGGTAAAGCAATGGATTACACCAAAGAAATTTGCAACCTCGGGAGAATTTGGCTTCTGCTTGGAAGGATACATATTTAAATATTTAACTCTCATAAATTTCACACATCCCAAGCACAAACATAGTCTGTACCTACATACTGCATTCACACTTTGATGGAATTTCTGGTATGATGGGCCTGTAACACTTGACTAATAATAGTTCTTTCTATGCAATACACTAGAAAAAAATCAAAAAATAAAAACCGTATTCTGTAGCTTGCATCAGGATCTAATGCTATAGGGCTCAGAATTAACAATGCTGCCGTTTAATAAAATCCAGATATATTCCTTGAATTGAATTAACAAGTTTAAACTGATCACACCTGAACTTGTGCATGGAATGCCATTTTAAAATATATACAGGGGGTGGACAAAATAATAAGATGTGCCACCTAAAACAGCTTTAGTTCTTCTTGGAAAGTGGCCACGTAAGTTCTGATACACCTAAACCTGTAAAATGGATTTATTGTTCTGTTGCCTTTGCACAGCCATGTAGAGCAATCACTGGATCTAACAGCTGCAACAAGATGGCTGCGTATACCATTACGGTTTCCCTATTATGTTTAACAGCTGGGAACATATGCTGTAAATTAAAGGCATCCATTGGATTTATCCCCTCTAGGTACAGAATGTAAAGTGATGATTCATCAGATCATGCTACTTTTCTCCCAGATTGATCAGTGTCCAGGTAATGAGTATTAGTGCTTTGGACATAAGTGACTACCAAATAGCATCCCTGTCATACAGTAATTTCCAGGTTTATGAAGCTCACAACATATGGTTTTTGTTGATACTTAGTAACCATTGTGCACATTCAATTATGTGGTAGTTTTGAGGGAGTATGTGGCTTTTGGTGACAATTCTGTGTGTCTGGGTATCAACTCTGTTGCTTGCTACAAGTTGCATTAAAAACCTCATACATCAAAGTGATTATTACACGATTACTGACAAGTAGTGTTTAACTGTCAATCACTCTAATATGACTCACCTTTGTAGATGCATTTTGAAATCGTGATTTAATTATTTCAAATTCAATCTATTTTTTCAAATGGCAATTCTATTTTATTCACTACCGGCATTTTAACTGTTTGAATTAAAGATGCCTTATAAATTATTTGTAATATCCAGAATGCTATTTTAACTAGTCAAAGTGCATTTTAAATATCTGAAATTTCAAAATCAGATATCTAATAAACAAATTTTACAGGTAACAACATCAATTACAGATATCTGTAATTGAAATTTTTATAGTAAAAATATAACTGAATAATTCCAATTGAAAGTTTCATCAAAAGCAATGAGAAAAGTCACTCCGCTGTAAATATCACAAAGCATATCATTGATACCTAATTCACATTCTGACTTGTCCTTTTCAGTAATGAAACACATAGACATATAGAATTCAACATTTTAAACTAATTATAGATTATAACTAATCAAAGGAGGGCATTCAATGTTAAGTGGTCTGCAATGCACACCAGCAATTTTTTTTAAGACAATGGCACTATATTCAATGATCAATTCTGTGGTAGCAAAAAAAAAAAGAAATAAAAATTTGTACAAATGACAGTCCTTGGGGAGCATAACAATAGACTGACAATGGTATAATTAAACACACCTTAAAATGTTTGCCATCCTAGAGCTTGAACATGAAAAAACAAATAAAAATCAGTCTTCTTGAAATTATAAAATATAAGAACAAAGCCCAGAGTTCTTCAAAGACAAAAATGCACGAGTATGTCTAGTCAATATATAATGGTACTGTAAAATGTATCAACTATAGTCTGTATAAAACAGGAATAGTTCAGAGATTACCCAAGAATCAGAAAGCAATGCAAGTAAAGAGGAGCCACTGCTTACAACCATTAATATATTAAAATGGTTTTCTAAGACAAAATGTTCAGCGCTACTAGTATCAGATTAAAACTACAAGACAGCTGCATATTGCAACTTAGGGTGTACTTGTACTTGCACGTTCAAGTCTCATTCCCTTTCTTATATGCTTCTATTGCTTTGCTCAAGCCACCTATTTTAATGATCTGATTCCCTAAGGAGAATTTGATACTAACAGCAACATGGGAATTTGCACAGAACTACTTAAGGATAAGTTTAGAATTTTGAAAGTAAAGTTTTTATTTTTATACAAGCAGGGCAAGCGTTTTGCCAAAATGTGTGCATTTAAGTGAAGCATTACTATAAAAATAAAATTAAAAATAAAATACATGTATTCACCTACAGCAGCAAACATCTAGACAAATGGACTCTCTTGCACTTCAAGCATCCATTCTCCTTACAACATTGAATCAAATAGGGTACATTGCTCTCACCAAAAGAAATACTTTGAAGAAATTTTACATATTGATGAGGACTCTGAGGAGATGAAGACATTAAAAACAAGGAAGAGTAGCCTGTAGCAACATGCAGAAAAAAACACTCACTGGTACAATATGTATTGAAACAATTGAGACTTGTCAGTATTGAAGAGAAAGTGCAAAATGTATGGCCTGTAGCTACACAGTTAGGATCTAGAGAACTGGCAACTGATGATGCATGTGTGTACAATGAAAAATATTTCCTACTAAAGACAAAAGTCTTTGCAGAGAGTGGCACTTGGTGCTAAGACCACTAGAAAACCTGGATGACGTGTCCAGACTGTCGGGCAAAGTTTTCATCTCTTTTACTGATGTTTTTTTCCAGTCTTCATCATTCATAGCATTCTGGAGAAGGAGCAAACAGAAAATAGGTTCTACAGAAAGTTGGTGTATAATTTTTTTTGCTTAGAACTGATGCGTCCAACCCAGATGCTAGTCACAAGTTTAAACATTATTGAAAGGTAGTTGATGGAAACTTGCCAAACTCCATTTTTTCCATTTGTATATTCACAGCACATGTGCAACATATATTTTTAACCTTTTTATCTAAAAAGAAGTATTGTGTTACAATGGCAGAGATGTATGCTTTACTTTGTGAGCTTCTTCACTTGCATATCCAATTCGCCCGGTAATTTTATTCACATAGGCCCATGATTACATAAAAACTCCTGCTATTTGGTCTGAACACAGAAAATGTTACTGCAAAAACCCAGAGTGGAAAATTTACTTTCGATTTCTTTCTGATGTTATAAACTTAGCTCTGAAATACAGAATGCATGTTTTCTGAAATAGGAGCCCACTTTGAAGGGTGCATGTTCAGTACCCTATAAGGTCTTTCTTTTAGTTTTTTTCTGGTGCATCATTCTCCCCAATTCTAGGCCAAAAAAGAGATACCACTCCTATTTAGGATAAGAACAAGACACAAAAATATGGTCATAACAAATACACAAAGTTAATTAACTATTAAAAAATATAGTTTATGTATTTAACAGGGAAACCTAAAATAAACACTACTATAATTATATCATTATGTCACATTTTTTCATTCAGACAAATAATAGACTACTGTGTGTAGTTTCAGTGAGTGTGCCCAGGAAAGGACTGGTGTCTCCAACCTGTGTTGTTTTTCCATATTGGTTACCAAAGAGACAGACATATCAGTCAGTACTAACAAATGGATGGTCTAGATTAAAACTCAACAATGGCAAAATATTGTGATAAGAATATAAATAAGTGCACAGAAAAAATAATCCATTATCTCCATAAGAGTACTTTATTGCCCAGAAAAACCCTACTTTTAACTTTGAAATTATGAATTATATATTTAAAGAAAAGCCACAGCAGTGTTACATAAACAAACACAGTCTGAGCAAACACACTGAAAAATGGGTACTATCATAATGTGCACTTAAGTGTAACTGTGTTTAGCTACATAATACAAAAGCATACATTTACAACATGTTATCAAAGGACCTTAATAGGAGATTGAACATGCCAAATTACTTATAGTGCTTAACATTTTCCCTCTAAATTTTGCAGAATCATGTTGTTGTGCTCTTGCTCTATATATAAATTAGAAACACAGATATTGCTACAACAGCTAGCCAATGGCATTTCAGTAAGGGAAAGGCTTCAAGAGGGCTACTGACAGAGCCGACAAAGTGCCAATGTTTTTTATTTAGCATTAAAAAAAAAAAAAAAGTAAAGATGGCGATAGATGTTTCAAAATGCCTGGTCAGAGTTTGTTTGGTGAAAAACTCTTAGCTCTTTCCCTAGATGCCCTTCTAGTTTAAATGACCAGTTTTATTCTTTTAATTTGTATCAGCACTGATCCAATGAAACTCATTTTCATTATTTTAATAATTATACTACTGCATCACTTTTAGAGTGTTCACTCATTTCTGTCTAAAAATGAATTATGATGTCCAAAAAACTTCAATGTAATAGCAATATACTATTATTAGTAACAGTACTCACAACAGCTACTTTCACCTGTGGCTCTTCATCACAAAAATGTAAACCTATCAACCTCAAAAAAATATGGGCACAAAACATTAAAATGTTAAAAAAAAGGAACAAAGCAATACAGAGCTGCACACATTTGTCTTTAAAAAATTGCAGTCCCAAATCTAAGGTAAATAAACAATGTATGTAATTAAGCAAAACATTTAGTTAGAGGCAAACATACCATTTATTGAGAGATTAGATGTAATGACAACTTACAGTCAATCATACAACAACAACACAGACTGCCCTAATCAAGAACAAGACAGCAATCAACCAAAACTAATTCTACAGGGGATATTGGGATATCTTTCTAGGCACAACAATTCACCTCTAAAGGGAATGACAAGAAAACTCAGGACAGGAACA